>NC_057391.1:59729155-60029155 GCF_019320065.1 Cervus canadensis | reverse complement strand
TGCACCACATCTTCTTTCCCCATTCCTCTGTGGATGGACATTTAGGTAGTTTCTGTCTTGGCTATTGTAAACAGTGCTGCAGTGAACATTGAGATGCATGTATCCTTTTGGATCATGTTTTTCTCTAGATATATGCCCAGGAATGGTATTACAGAGTCGTATGGTAACTCTAGTTTAAGGAACTTCCATATTGTTCTCCCTAGTGGCTGAACCAATTTATCTTCTCATTAATGTGAAGTGTAGGAGGGTTCACGACTCTCTACACCCTCTCCAGTATTTATTTTTTGTGAAATTTCTCATAATAGCCATTCTGGCTGGTGGAGGTATTATCTCATTATAGTTTTGACTTGCATTTCTCTAATAATAATACCTTCCTTGAATGGGGTCCAAGCCTGTGACTATGATGGGATGTCATTCTCATGATTACGTTACCCATCCACCAATTTTTTTTTTTAAGTTATAAGGGAAATTATTCTGTGTGGACTTGACCTTTAGAAGAAGATGGGGCCTCAGAGAGATGCTTCTGCTGGTCTTGAGGGAACAGACTGCCAAGTTGTGAGGAGGGCAACTGGGCAGAGTTCCAGGAGAGGCTTCTAGACTGAATTGATTTCCTCACCAACAGCTAGCAAGAAAACAGGCCTCAGTCACAGGGCCACAAAGAAACGAACTCTATCAACATGTCAATGGAGCATGGAAGGAGATATTTCCTTAGTCCTTGAGATAAGGTTGCAGTTGGCTGACACCTTGATTTCAGCCTTACACACCCTAGACAGGGGAATTGCAAAAACTGTAGGATGAACAATTGTGTTTTTAAGAAGCTCAGTTCAGTTCAGTTCACTTCAGTCGCTCAGTCGTGTCTGACTCTTGCGACCCCCTGAATCATGGCACGCCAGGCCTCCCTGTCCATCACCAACTCCTGGAGTTTACTCAAATTCATGTCCATCAAGTCGGTGATGCCATCCAGCCATCTCATTCTCTGTTGTCCCCTTCTCCTCCTGCCCTCAATCTTTCCCAGCATCAGGGTCTTTTCAAATGAGTCAACTCTTCGCATGAGGTGGCCAAAGTATTGGATTTTCAGCTTCAGCATCAGTCCTTCCAATGAACACCCAGGACTTATCTCCTTTAGGATGGACTGGCTGGATCTCCTTGCAGTCCAATGGATTCTCAAGAGTCTTCTCCAACACCACAGTTCAAAAGCATCAATTTTTTGGTGCTCAGCTTTCTTCACAGTCCAACTCTTCTCTGCTTTTTAATATGCTATCTAGGTTGGTCATAACTTTCCTTCCAAGGAGTAAGCGTCTTTTAATTTCATGGTTGCAATCACCATCTGCAGTGATTTTGGAGCCCAAAAAAATAAAGTCTGCCACTGTTTCCACTGTTTCCCCATCTATTTGCCATGATGTGATGGGACCAGATGCCATGATCTTAGTTTTCTGAATGTTGAGCTTTAAGCCAACTTTTTCACTCTCCTGTTTCACTTTCATCAAGAGGCTTTTTAGTTCCTCTTCACTTTCTGCCATAAGGGTGGTGTCATCTGCATATCTGAGGTTATTGATATTTCTCCTGGCAATCTTGATTCCAGCGTGTGCTTCTTCCAGCCCAGTGTTTCTCATGATGTACTCTGCATATAGGTTAAATAAGCAGGGTGACAATATACAGCCTTGACGTACTCCTTTTCCTATTTGGAACCAGTCTGTTGTTCCATGTCCAGTTCTAACTGTTGCTTCCTGACCTGCATACAGGTTCCTCAAGAGGCAGGTCAGGTGGTCTGGTTTTAAGAAGCTAAGTTGTAGTAATTTGATATGCATCTATAGGAAACTAATATAAGATGAAACACACACCTTGGAGCATGGGATGTGGCTCCAGAGTGACTGCTGTAGTCAGATGACATAGCTCAGAAATGCAGGGCCGTTAAGTCCACGTGGGAAAGATCGACCAATGGGAATGAAAGAAATAAGAGAAGCATCAATCCTCACTCCTTCCCCTCACCCTCAGTAGACTATTCTAATTCCTCTTTTCTTTGTATCTCTTCCAAAGAAGTCCTGCCTGCCAAAGGAGTGCACCTCCTGCTTAATTTGCTTTGTCTTTTTGCAGTTTGTTGTGAGTAGCAGCCAGCTTGGTAATGTGTCACATCACACTTTCCTCACTTCTTTCCTCTTCATCTGCATGCCCCAAATAAGATGTTCACACTTTAAGCCTTACCCTAGTTCTGCTTTCTGAAGGACCTGGATTGAGTCAGTCACATAATAATTAAGTGACAGATTCAGAATTTGAGTGCAAGTCTGGCCATAGAACTTGAGGTAATTTCAGGATAGCTGATTTCATTTTGAGGAAATTAAATTTAAAAGTGAAAAATACACAGTAGAGGCAACACGCTATTTCTATGCTAATAACCACTCAGGAGGACATGGAATACGGGTTTCAGATTGTCTTGTTATTCAAAATAGAGTTAGTCTGTTAGAAGGAACAATTTCTGGCTCTTTCAGTATGTTCAATTTAACATACACATATTTGGGGACAAGGAACTGTAAAGCACAACTGATACTAGATTCCTGTAATGTTCATTTGCTAGTAAGTCTTGGGGCAACAGTATGATGAAAGAGTCACTTGCTCTTCCCATAGTGAAGACAGATTTTCAGGCATACTGTTTTCTCCCAGTTTTTTACATGGTTGTTAATACGTTTCCTAAGGTGGGGATTTTGCCTTGGACTATTTCTGAGATGCTCTTTTCAAGAAGCAGTGTTCAGTGAGCCTGGGGCAGAGTTTGAGGCAAATAAACAGAAATTGTTCCTTAGTGTGTTTTGAATACTGAGTTCTGTTGGTAAATGAAAACGTTCCTTTTAATGCATTGGCTGCAATAGAGCCTGATAGGGTGGGTATCACACTTTGCTGCCTTAATGATAGGGCCCAGAGAATAGGTTTGCTCTAATTTTCAGTTTATTTTTCTCCTTACGAACTCATGGGTAACTTGATGACCATGACTGAGAGTTGAGGATGTCGCTTTTAAATATTTGTCCTTGGGATTCAGCTGCAGATTCCCTGGAAATGCCTGTGCTGCCCTAGAACTTTGACATTTTTACTGATAGTGTGGGTTATGTGGTGGTCACGTTCATACCCCAGCATGCCCCAGTCACATGTTATTGAATGAGATGTGACGGCAACCTGAATGAAGCTGGGCCAAACATTTCTCTCTCAGGAATTTGGAAGTGGAGCTAGAGATCACCAGTGAGATGGGGCTGATCTCCTGACCAGATGACAAGTAAATCTAGGAGCTCCAGAGTAGCCATCTTCCCTCCGTATGTGGATGGAGAACCTAAAGGCCAGTCTAGCTTTATTTTTTATGTAGATTCTTCATCCTTCCCCATGTTAACAGAAGTGTGGTATGAAGACAGCTTGCCAGCAGGGATGGTTTTTCACTTTTCTCTTCTGGATCTACTCTTCACCTTTCTCCTCCCTGCTTTGTTTCCCAGAAGGCTGATCTCCATCATCTGGTTCTGTGTGACTCCTTTGTCCCCCGGCCAACATGAGGAATCATTAGATCAACAAGCAGGAAGAGAGGCGGGGGTATTTATTTCCTTGCTTCCTCCCTCTCAGGTCACAGACTTGGAGTGGTTGCCTTTCAGTGACAAGTCACAGATCTCAGAGAGTGATCTTTCTCCTTCAGCTATAGCTATAGATCTTGTTTTGTTGCTGTTGTTTAGTCACTGAGCCTTGTCTAACTCTTTTGTGACCCCATGGACTGTAGCCTGCCAGGCTCTTCTATCCATGGGATTTCCCAGGCAAGAATACTGGACTGGGTTACATTTCCTTCTCCAGAGTCTCTTCCTAACCCAGGGTTCTTTATTGCTGAGCCACCAGGGAAGCCTCATAGATCTCACTATATTGGAATAACTGCACCCCAGGCCTAGCAATAGGCAGATGCTATTACCACCTCTGGGCCAAAAGGAGAAAGAGGAAGTGGCTTCATCTTGCCTTGTTTTCTCTTAACTCTTCCCTAAACCCTTTGTAAGTGATCCAGTTATGCCTTTTGAGAGTGCCTTTTATCTCCTGCTGGGATCATGACTGACTGATGAATGACCTGTGCTCCTGAAGAGGTTCTTACACCTTTTGTGTTCCTGACTGGGAAACCTAAGATCTTACAATAATTTGTTTTGCTTTAAATGGGCCTTAAAACCAACTAGCCCTAACAAAGTATATGGCTTACATATACTTATATAATACATACATAGGCCTAAACAGTTTTTCAAAACAGAGTAAGAATTTCATTAATAAATCAAATAGGCTGTTTCTGTGTATATGTTAGTTACTTTGCTATGTAGCATTTTTTTTTCTTTTCAGTTTTATTGAGATATAGTTGGCATATAACAGTGTATTAGTTTTAGATGTACAGCTTGATTTCATATGAATATATATTTTGAAATGATTACCACAATAGGTTTAGCTGACATCCATCACCTCGTGTAGTTGGAAATTCTATTTTCCTCGTGGTGAGAGCTTTTAAGACTTTCCTCGTGGTGAGAGCTTTTAAGACTGGCTGTCGCAACTTTCAAGTATATATTATTATTAACTTTAGTCACCATGATGTACATTACATTCCCCAGGAATTATTTATCTTATAACTGGAAGTTTGTACCTTTGACTACCTTCACCCATTTCACCCACCCACAACCTCTGGCAACTACCAGTTTCTTCCATGTATCTATGAGTCTATTTTGTTTTTGATTCTACATATATATGAGATCATACAGTATTTGTCTTTCTCTGTCTGACTTGTTTCACTAAATGTCTATTCAGTTACTCTGCCCATTTTTATTAGATTATTTGAGTTTTTGTTGTTCTTATTGTGTTGAATAATTTCTTTATATATTTTGGATATTAACCTCTTATTAGATAAATGATTTGCAGATATTTTTCCTTTCTGTAGTTTGCCTTTTCATGTTGTTAATCATTTTCTTTTCCTTTTTTAACAGAAGCTTTTTAGTTTGATGTAGTCCCACATGTTTGGTTTTGCTTGTGTTGCCTTAACTTTTTGGTCAAACACGAAAAATCATTGTGAAGACTGACATTAAGGAGCTCACCCCTTATGTTTTCTTGGAGTTTTATGTTTTCAAACTTTATATTCAAGTCTTTTTTTTTTTTTTCCTTTTTTAAAATTTATTTATTTATTTATTTATTTTTATTATTAGTTGGAGGCTAATTACTTCACAATATTCAAGTCTTTAATCCATTTCGAGTTGATTTTTTTGTGTTGTTAAGGTATGGGTCCAGTTTCATTCTCTTGCCTGTGAGTGTCCAGTTTTCCAAATCCTGTTTGTTAAAGAGACTATCCTTTCTCCATTGTATATCCTTGGTTCTGTTGTTTTAGATGAAGAGCTTTCAGCTTCTTACTGTTTAGTATGATGCTAGCCATGGGTTTGTCATATATGACATTTATTATGTTGAAGTATGTTCCCCTATACCAAGTTTGAGATTTTTAATGAATGAGTGTCAAATTTTGTCAGATGCTATTTTTTTTTTTTTGCATCTATTGAGGTGATCATATGACTTTTATCCTTCATTTTATGTGTGGTGTATCACATCAATTTTGCATATGTTGAACTATCCCTACATCCCTGGAATATATACTGCTTCATCATGGTGCATGATCCTTTAATATATTTTAGAATTCAGTTTGCTAACATTTTGTTGAAGATTTTGGCATCTATGTTCATCAGGAGTATTTGTCTATGTTTTTCTTTTATTTTGTGGTCCTTGTCTGATTTTGGCATTCAGTTCAGTCCAGTAGATAAGTTGTGTCTGACTCTTTGCAACTCCAAGGACTGCAGCACACCAGGCTTCCCTGTCCATCACCAACTCCTGGAGCTTGCTCAAACTTGATGTCCATCGAGTCGGTGATGCCATCCAACCATCTCATCCTCTGTCATCCTCTCCTCCTCCTGCCTTCAATATTTCCCAGCATCAGGGTCTTTTCCAGTGAGTCAGTTCTTTGTATCAGGTGGCCAAAGTATTGGAGTTTCAGCTTCAGCATCAGTCCTTCCAGTGAATATTTGGGATGATTTCCTTTAGGATTGACTGGTTTGATCTCCTTGCTGACCAAGGGACTCTCAAGAGTCTTCTCCAACATCACAGTTCAAAAGCATCAGTTCTTTGGCGCTCAGCTTTCTTTATGGTCTAACTCTCACATCCATACATGACTATTGGAAAAAACATAGCTTTGACTAGATAGAACTTTGTTGGTGAAGTAATATCTCTGCTTTTTAATATACTGTTTAGGTTGGTCATAGCTTTTCTTCCAAGGAGCAAGTGTTTTAATTTCATGGCTGCAGTCACCATCTGCAGTGATTCTGGAGCCCAAGAAAATAAAGTTGGTCATTATTTCCATTGTTACGCCACCTACTTGCCATGAAGTGATGGGACTGGATGCCATGATCTTAGTTTTTTGAATGTTGAGTTTTAAGCCAACTTTTTCACTCTCCTCTTTCACTTTCATCAAGAGGCTCTTTAGTTCCTCTTTGCTTTCTGCCATAAGGGTGGTGTTATCTTCATATCTGAGTTTATTGATATTTCTCCCTGCAGTCTTGATTCCAGCTTGTGCTTCTTCCAGTCTGTCATTTCACATGATGTACTCTGTATATAAGTTAAATAAGCAAGGTGACAATATATAGCCTTGACATACTCTTTTCCTAATTTGGAACCAGTCTGTTGTTCCATATCTGGTTTTAACTGTTGTTTCTTGACCTGCATACAGGTTTCTCAGGAGGCAAGTAATGTGGTCTGGTCTATTAGGTAATGCTATCCTTGTAGAATGAGTTTAGAGGTGTTCTGTTTATTTTTTTGGAGGAGTTTGTAAAGGATTGGTTTTAATTCTTCTTATATGTCTGGTAGAATTCACTAGTGAAGCCATTTGGTCCTTAACTTTTGTTGAATGGTTTTTAATTTGTGATTCAATCTGCTTACTCATTACTGGTATGTTCTGACTCACTCTTCCTTTGACTCAGTCTTGGTAGGTTGTATGTTTTAGCAACTTATTGATTTCTTCTATGTTTTCCAGTTTGAGGTATAACTGTTTATAGTAGTTTTTATAATCCTTTGTGCTTGTATAGTATCAGGTACAATGTTGCCTCTTCTCTGATTTTGAGTCCTCTTCCTTTTTTTCTTGGTGAGTGTAGCTAAAGGTTTGTTAATTTTGTTTATCATCTCAAAAAACAGCTCTTAGTTTCATTGATCTTTTCTATTTTCTTGTCAGGCTGTTTCATTTCTGTTCTAATCTTTATTTTCTTCCTTCTAACTTTGGGCTTAATTTGCTCCTTTTCTAGTTCCTTGAGGTGTAAGTTGTTTATTTGACATCTATCACTAAGAACTTCCCTCTTAGAACTGTCTTTTGATGCATCCCCTCAGTTTTGTATGATGTAGTTTCATTTTATATCAAGATATTTTATAACTTCTTTGACCCATTGGTTGTTCAGTAACTTATTGTCTAATCTCCACATTTTTGTGAATTTTTTGGTTTCCTTCTTATAATTTATTTTTCTTTTTATACTTTGTGGTTGGGAAAATGCTTGATATGATTTCATTCTTAAATTTTTTAAGAACTTATTTTATGACTTAACATATGACGCATCTTGAAAAATGTTCCATGTGTACTTGAGAAGAATGTGCACCTGCTTTTGGATGGAATGTTCTGTAAAGGCCTGTCTACAGAATAATCTGTAAAGGTCTACATCAAATATTTCTGTATTGATTTTTGTCTAGATGATCTATCCACTGACAGTGGGATATTGAAGTCCTGTACTATTATTGTTCTGTTTCTCCCTTTATGTCTGTTAACATCTGCTTCTTATATTTGGGTGTTCCTATGTTGGGTGCATAAATATTTTTACAGACGTTATATTCTCTTGGTTTGGCCCTTTTATATTATATGATGCCCTTCTTTGTTTCTTATTTCAGTCTTTGTCTTAACATCTATTTTGTCTGAGAAGTTTAATGAACCTTGCTTTCTTTTGGTTATCATTTGCTTGAGATATCTTTTCCATCACTTCAATTTCAGTCTTTGTATGACCTTGAAGCAGAATCTTTTATAGGCAGCATATAGTTGCATCTTTTTTTGTCATTTTGGCCACTGTATTTTTTTGTTTGGACATTTAGTCAACTTATATTTAAAGTAATTAGTGATAGATATGGATGATTGACATTTTGTTAGTTGTTCTCTAGCTATTTTGCAGTTTCTTTGTTCCTTTCTTTTGCTCTCTTCCTTGTGATTTGATGGTTTTCTGGTGGGCTTAGATTTATTTATCTTTTGTGTATCTACTATAGTTTTATGGTTTGTGATTAACATGGGGCTTATATATAACATTTTAGAACTGTGTAAGATTTTAGATTAGTCTATTTTAAGCTGATAATAGCTTAAATTTAAACACATAATTAAGGTTTGCATTTTTACTCTCACCCCTCCCACATTTTATGTTTTTTTTCTTTTGCACACATTATATTTTCATGTCACAATTTAAGTCTTTTTACTTTGTGTATTCTGTAACAAATAACTATAGTTATAGTTATCTTTCTACTTTTGCCTTTTAAACTTTCAAAATAAATTTGTGACTACTTTCTACCATTACAACATTATTCTGAATTTAAATATATATTTTCACTAATAAGATTTACATTTTCGTGTTTACTGGTACTAATGATTGCCTTTTTGTTTAAACTTGAAGTCCTTTTAACTTTCTGTAAGGCTAGTCTAGTGGTTATGAACTCCTTCATCTTTTGCTTGTTCTGAAGATTCATTATCTCTCCAGTTTTGAAGGACAACTTTTGGGTAAGGTATTCTTGATTGGTAGTTATATCTTTCAGCAGTTTGAACATATTGTTCCACTTCCTTCTGGTCTGCAAAGTTTCTGCTGGAAAATCTGCTGATTGTCTTGTGGGGGGGTTTCCTTATCTGCAACAAATTGTTTTTAAGATTTTCTCCTTGTCTTTTACTTTTGACCCCTGGAGAAGGAAATGGCAACCCACTCCAGTACTCTTGCCTGGAAAATTCCATGGACGGAGGAGCCTGGTAGGCTACAGTCCATGGGGTTGCAAAGAGTCAGACATGACTGAACAACTTCACGTTCACTCTTACTTTGGACAATTAATCATAAGTGTTTGGAACTCACTGGGCTTCCTGGATCTACTTGTCTACTTCTTTCCTATGGTTAGGAAAACCATTATTTATTCAAATAACCTTTCTTCCCCTTTCTTTCTCTCTTGCTTGTGGGACCTCTGTAATGCAAGTATTTGTTCACTTGCAGATGACCCATAATTTCCTTAATCTGTCTTCACTCTTTTTCATTCCATTTTCATTTTGCTCCTAATTGAATGAATTGCACTGCCCTGTCTTTAAGTTCCTCATCTTTGCTTTCACTTCTGTTCTCCTGTTAAACCATTCTATGGAATTTTTCAGTTTATTGGAAGATAATTACTTTTACAAAGTTACATTGATTTCTGCTATACAACAACATATATATACACACCCTGCTATATATACTCTTTCTCTTGAGCTCCCTTACCACTCCCATCCCTCCCCTTTAGGTCATCTCAGCGCCACAGGCTGGGGTCCCTGTGTTATATAGCAGCTTCCCACTAATTATCTGTTTTTACACATGGTAGCACATATTTGTCAGTGCTACTTTCTCAATTGATCCTACCTTCTCCTTCCCCTGCTATGTCTACAAGTCTGTTCTCTATGTTTGAGTCTCCATTTCATCCCTGTAAATAGGTTCCTTAGTATTATTTTTCTAGATTCCATATATGTGCATTAATATGCAACATTTATTTTTCCTTTTCTGACTTCATTCTGTATAATAGGTTCTAGGTTCATCCACCTCACTGCAACCGATTCAAGTTAATTCCTTTTTATGGCTGAGTAATGACATCACTGACTCGATGGACATGAGTTTGAGTAAACTCCAGGAGTTGGTGATGGACAGGGAGGCCTGGCGTGCTGCAATTCATGGGGTAGCAAAGAGTCGGACACAACTGAGCGACTGAACTGAACTGAATGTTCCATTGTATATATGTACCACATCTTCTTTATCAGTTTATCTGTTGATGGACATCTAGATTGCTTTTGTGTCCTGGCTATTGTAAATAGTGCTGCAGTGAACATCCGGGTACATGTGTCTTTTTGAATTGTGCTTTTCTCAGGGTATATGCCCAGTAGTGGGATTGCTGGGTCAAATGGGAGTTTTATTCCTAGTTTTTTAAGGAAATCTCCATACTGTTCTCCATAGTGGCTGTATCAATTTACGTTTCCATCAACAGTGCAGTAGGATTCCCTTTTCTGCACATCCACTCTTGAAGGAGTGGTTTTGAGTAGGAGATGAAGCTTTCCATTCAGACTGGCCCTAGCTCTTAGTTGTCTCTGCACTTTTGTGATTGTCCAAGCAGGCTTTGTTCTTAATGGTTTCCCCGTAACTGAAGATGTGCCATGACTTTCAGTGTTCCCAAGTGGAGGCTCTCAACCTAGATGCATGAAGCTGTACCCGCAGGCAGCAGTTTTTAAAAGTATGCAAATATACCACTTCCTGGAAAATACTGGGAGGTTGGTGACTGCTCCTTCTGTGATGAGCCCTGGGGAGACAGCTAGCCAAGAACTGTCTCTGTTTGCCACAGTGCCACTGAACGCATGAACATAAGCCCCACGGGCTGTCAGAGCCAGGCTATTAAGTGGTATGTCCTTTTGGTAGCAGCCACAAAACCAGGGTAACAGATGTGTGTCCAAACTCATTCACATGGACACTGGAGAAACAGGGAGAGCATGCAGATGGCGTCTGCCAGCCTCCGTGGTCTCTGGAGGAGACTGCTGTTGCCCTCATACTCGTCTTAAATTAGAAGACTGGCTCTCAAACTACAGCTTTTAAGATATTCAAATAGGCCACGTTCAGTGAAAAATGGGGTATTTTAGTCTGCTTTCTCACTTCTGAGCCCTGGAAGGATAGCCACAGCAAATCCTTATGAGCCTGTTGAGAATTGTTTCTTTGTTTCCTATGTTCTTGTGGGTCCTGTGGATGCAAGCCCTGTTGACTTTCAGAGATAGGGATTGTGGGGGCCTCCCAAGTGGAAATCTTGAAAGTTGTGGAGCTACATATTGGATTCAAACCCTTTATTCCTCAGGAAAATCTGGGAATTATGTGTTTTCTTCCAGTGCTACAGTGCTACCCTGGGTAGGGGCTTATGGGGATAGCGTGTCTCAGACTCTCTTACCCATTTGATGTGAGTTTTTTTCTTGTCTGCCTGATGTGTAGGAGTTGTTCACTGGATTTCTGGTTTTCTTTCAGAGGAAATTGTTTAGGTGTAACTGTAGTTTTGGTTTGTCCATGGGAGGAAGTAAGTTCAAGACCTTCTATGTTGCCATCTTGAACAGGACTCCACATTTGTATTAAATTTGAATCAGATATGTTCTTTGCTTAGAAATAGGTGTGGAGATACAAGAAGGGAGATTGTAAAGAAGATGGACAGATAATTATAAAACAAGCAAGAACACGAGAAAAGCCAGAGAGGTAAAACAAATGCAACAGAAGTTCAAAGGAGGAAAACAACTCATTGGGATTGGGGTGATATGGAGGATGGTAGGTACATCTTCACAGAAGCAGTATTGGATTCGCCCTTTTAGGAAAAGGAGTCATGTAGAATGAGCAGATGAGTATATTCCAGTAGAAAAAAAGGGTAAGCAAATGCAGACAACTGAGATGAAATTGGGTATGGCAAGGAAATAAGACAGTCAATTGGGCAGGAGCAAAGAAACAGTAAGTGGAATGATACTGGGGTCACATTAAAGGCTGGGCAAATAAACTCCTGAAAATATTTTGCTTTCTTGGCTAGAGAAATATATTTTTCTGTCTAGGCAATGGGGAAATCAGAGAAGAGTTTCGAGTAGGGAAATGAGCTTGGTTTGAAGTGAGATATATCTGCTTTGTCTGCTGGGTGATCCAAGTGGCTCCCTCAGGTAGACTAAGGATAAATGGCTCAGCAAAAAGGGTGATAATATCTCCAGCTGATACTGAAGATGGTTTGCAGTCTCCTAGGTGATTAACCCTGAGGCCAGATGTTCCTCATACCAGCAAGGCTATTTTCTATTACCATGGGAGCTTGAGGCCTTTTAATTCCCATTATTAGATAATTACTTGTATGTTTGTGTGTTCCAGTTCCCTCTTCCTCCACTGCTTTATAGAAAAATAAAACGAGGGAGGGCAGTGTTGCTTTTCTAGAGCCCAACTCCTGGTATGTCCAGCTATGACCAAGTACTCCTCCCTCTAGGGTGGTAGACATTGGTATCAAATGCATTATTTTTACTAATTCTCTGAATTTCTGTGTTCACAAGTAACCTGTTTCATTTGTGTTATTTGCCTCTGTTTCAGACTTGACAATTTTTGTGCTCCAGGAAAATTAATCCTAGAAAAATTCTCTAAACCTATAAAATCAATCCTAGTGGCCTATCTACTGCTACTTGATAAGAATAGAGGCAAGATAGGGAAATCAGTTAGCCAATTATAAGGGTAGTGATGCGAGTGATAATGAAGTCCTAGTGAGAATCTTAAAGACACATACTCAGGTAGTAGCTACAGGATTTGGTTAGCTGAATGTGAGAATATAGATAGGAAATGTCAAGATTTTGAACCTAGATTACTGGAGACTGATACTGTTGTTCAGATAACCATGGAAGCTGGTTTACAGAGGATGGAATGGGGAATAGTATGGATTTGGAAGGTTAGCTTTGAAATGTGTCCACACCTGATGGAGAACCGGGTAGTAAATCTGAGCCAGTGTCTTAGAGGCAGCTGTAAATATGATCCAGCATGGAAGCCAATGTTGGAAAGTTTCCTCAAATATGTCTGAAATTCGTGTTTTAAAGGAAGATTTTATTTTAGGATTTTAACAAAGAAGCTGGAATATGGTTAGTGATATTAACTAACTGAAATAAATAATTGTAAAAAGCTGAAATATGGTTAGTGATATTAACTAACTGAAATAAATTAAAAATAAATAATTTAAAAATTAAAAAATGTAAAATAAATAATTGTAAAACTGAAATAAAAAATTGTAAAATAAATAATTGTAAATAATTGAACAAAGTATTTCCCATGCGTGGTCCCAAAAAAGTGAAGGTTGCAGGAAGGAGTGCTTTTGGATTGTGTGTTCTCTGTTCTTTACTTTGTCAAGGGGATGAAAAAGCAGCCACCTGATAGAAGTGCCCCCAGACTGGATTTTTCATGTTGCATTCATCATGTACTTATTTCTCATTGTTCTTCCCATGACCTTCTCTTCTCTCTCAGACCTTCTGTCAAGTGGGCCTCAGGAGAAATAAACTAATTAAAATATGTGGGTTCATAATGAGATAATAATGCTGCTATCTCACTCTAAAGATACTTGCTATTACTGACTATGGCATTCATTTAAAAAATTTTAAAGAACCTTCTGGGTATTGTTTTGGCAAGATATAGCAGATTTCTTAACTAAGGTGGATATAGCATAAAAGTGACAAACAGTTCTAAATTGATTTTTTTCTAGCAGGTATTTCAAGGATATTTCAGCTAATGGTATAATCAAGTTTATCTGGAGGTACTGAACATATCAGTGGAAGTCTCCCTATCTTTCAGTAGAATGTTCTTAGCTCTGTTTCTTTAAGCTTGTTTGAAATTGTTTTCTCATCTATGCAGTGGAAGAGCTGAATTTTATATTTTCCAGGTCTTTTCCTGCTTTAAGTTTCTAGGGACAAGTCCAAAATCACACCAGATAGTTCTTTGCCCAGAATGAGGAAGAAGGAAGCCTGACAATAACAGAAACATGACTGGTTTTGGAATCTGAGGGACTGGGTTTGAATGCTGCTTCTAGTACCAATTACTGGTTGTAAATAAGACGGTGGATCTTTTGGTTGCATTTTTACAGATGATAAAGTAAGTCTGAAGTGCCATATATTTTAAAAGACTGTTTCAGGGACCTAAGTACAATAGGTATGTAGTCAGTTCCCATTCCACTATACCAGAAAGTTTCTTTTAGGACAATTTTACAATAATAGTGTTGAAACTAACCTTTGAGTCACCACATTTTAGTTTTATAAGCAGAGTAGACCTAGAAATTAAATGTCAGTGAACACTGAGACCAAGTTCTAGCTTTATTTTTACTTATGTCTCTAGTGATAGGTTTAGCTCATAGGTTTAGCTTCATAGTTTTAAGATTTATATAATGGAGATAACATTCACATTGACTATGATGGAAACAAACAAACAGAAAAACCCAAACTAAATCAAAACCAAAAAAAAAAAACCAAGAAAAAACAAACCCAAACAAGAAGCAAACATGAAGAACTCTTGGAGCTCTTAAATACCATGAGGTTTTAGTGTAGAATCTTTGTCAAAACCATAGCTATCGTAAAGAACATTTTCTCTCATCCCAGCCATCAAGGGATTTTGCACAAATTCAAATCACACATGTATTTCCTACCATAGTTTCTCTATTAGATGGTGGCTTCCTTTGAGGGAGACAGTGCTTTAGTCATATTTGTATTATCTGCCTCTAACACAGTGACTATCACATAGTATCAGGATAGTAAGTGTTGACTGAATATAACTTTAATCCTTCTTTCTTTCTTCAAGAAAGAAACTGAAGAGTGCCATCTCAGAGGGCTTACCTTTTATTTAGTCATGATTTTGATGGTACTCATAGATTTTATTTATTTATACTTTTTTCTTTAATTTTTACTGGAGTATAGTTGCTTTACAATGTTGTCTTTTGGCTTTACAGCAAAGTGAATCAGCCATACGTATACATAAACCCCCTCTTTTTTGGATTTCCTTTTAGGTCACGAGAGAGCACTGAATGAAGTTCCCTGAGCTATACAGTGGGTTTTCATTGGTTATCTATTTTATACATAGTATCAGGAGTGTATATATGTCAACCCCCTTCTCCCAATTCATCCCCCCACCCACGTTTTTCCCCTCCTTGGTGTCCATACATTTGCTCTCTACATCTGTGTCTTTATTTCTGTTGTGCAAATAAGATCATCTATACCATTTTTTCTAGATTCCACATATATACACTGAAACTGAAAGTCTCTCAGTCATGTCCAACTCTTTGCGACTCCATGGACTGTAGCCCACCAGGCTCCCAGGAATGGGTAACCATTTCCTTCTCCAGGAGATCCTCCCAAACCAGGAATTGAACCTGGATCTCTTGCACTGAAGGCAGATTCTTTACTGTCTGAGCCACCAAGATACAATATTTGTTTTTCTCTTTCTGACTTACTTCATTCTGCATGACAGACTCTAGGTTCATGCACATTTCTAAAAATATTCCAATTTCATTCCTTTTTATGGCTGAGTATTATTCCATTGTATATATGTACCACATCTTTATCCTTTCCTCTATTGATGGACATTTAGGTTGCTTCCATGTCCTGGCTATTATAAATAGTTCTGCAATGAATATTGGGGTGTATGTCTTTTTGAATTATGTTTTTCTCTGAGTCTATGCCCAGAAGTGGGTTTTCTGGGTCATATGGTAGTTTTATTTTTAGTTTTTTAATGGATTATCCATCCTGTTCACCACAGTGACTGTATCAATTTACATTCCTACCAACAGTGCAAGAGGATTCCCTTTTTTCCACATCCTCTCCAGCATTGTTGTAGATTTTTTTTAATGATGGCCAATCTGACGGGTCTGTGGTGATACCTCATTGTAGTTTTGATTTGCATTTCCTTAATAGTTGGTGATATTGAACATCTTTTCATGTGTTTGTCTGATAGGTTTTAATAATGTATTTTGAATATCTTAAATTACCTTGATTTTGTGTAAGCTGGGATAAGTAATTTAAAAAGCAAAATCTTATGTTCTTTATGAATAGACTGATTGATTTAAGTAAGTTTTTCAATGGATGGCAACTATTTCATTATACTGGGATGAGAGCAATAGGTAAGGAAAGACTATAGTTTTCCTCCTCGAAAGACTTTATGGCTAGGGGTTATGCTACACTTGAAATGAGTCTCTGGCATGTGGTTTCTTGTTGATATTATTAGGCCACAGGCACCATCATGCAGGTTTGGTCAAGTCCCATCACTGCTCTGCTGGGCAGATTGATATTCTCCTTGAATAGGTTTGTTTGAAGTTGATCATTTTTCTGGTAGGTGGCACAGTTTTAAAATGGAATTCTACACTACCGTGTGTAAAACAGATAGCCAGTGGGAACCTGTTGTTTAGTACAACGAGCTCCGTGCGGTGCTCTGTGATGACCTAGAGGGTTGGGATGTAGGGGTGGTGGAAGGAGGGCATGTATGTACATACATAGGTGATTCGCTCTGATGTACAGCAGAAACACAACCTTGTAAAGCAGTTATACTCCAATTTTAAAAAAGGAATTAGAGTGGGAGGTGGACAATGTTAAATTCAAATCATAAGTGGTCAGTTTTTCCTCAAACTCCAAACAGTTTACATTTAAATGGAATCTCATAATTATATAAATTAAAACAATACTTGCTAATAAAATAGTGGAGGCAAATGCAAAATAAACCATGTAGGTATGAGCCGAGAAGCCCTATAACCTGCATGCTTATAACATAATTGTTGAATGGATACACATATAACATTGCCTTTTCTACACATTGGAATTTTAAGGGAATTTCTTAATATGAGGTTTTTACCTGGTCAAAAACATAGAAATTTAGTTAGCAATTCAAGTTTGCTCTGAATTGACATTGAGACATTAGGGTTGTAAAAAGTCAAGTTTCATTCCCATAGTAAAATGTGGTGTGTTCTTAAAAAGATAAACAAAACTGAGTTCTGACTTAAGTGTATGTTGTTCTTGGTCATCTGGAGAACAGAGTAAGGCTAGGTGCTTATACTAGAGGTCCAAGACTAGGGAGGTAAGACTGAGGAAGAAAAGGACAAATGATGTAAAGATATGAAGTGCAGTGTGATATTATGTGCTATTAGCCATCTTTATTCAATGAGCTGAAGGAACACTTGTCATGTGTGTTCAGTTGGCAAAAGGAGAATGACCATTCTATCTCATGAATTGTATTAAATATGTTAATCTATGTAATGTGCTTAGAATACTGTCCATAGTAAGAACTGTTTAAATATTAGCTATCAGGTATTTTTAAAGAAATGTTCCTTGCTCCAGGGCTCATGATATATATAGTTCAGGTAAACCCATAAATTAAAACTAGCTTGGATTATATTCTATTTCTAAAATAAAGTTCTTACTGAATCAGTAACTATTAGAAATTTACTATGCTCAAGAAACAAAGAATATGGTAATGTCTTAGCCTGGGCCTTCTAGAAATCAGAGCCTAAGATAAGTTTTAGGGTGTTTCAACTCTGAAGTGCAAATCCAGGGCAGTGAGTGTGAAGGAATAAGGGAAAGGGAGTCAAGGAAAGATATGAAACCATTCAAGTGTTACCCTTCCTCATGCTTTAGCACTTAGCACCCTATAGCTACACAATAGTACATAGCACAAGTTCAGCAGTTGTATTCACTCACCACACAGGGCTTTTCTGGGAAAGGGCCACACCTTAAAAGTTCACAGGGGAGAGAAAGGAGAGATCTTATATATGTCTGCCTTCTCCTGCCTTTTGTTTCGTGTTGTCCTCAAGGGAAACAAACTCTCCTGTATCATGAGTCCATCAATAGCTCTTCAGGAAATCAGATTCATGTCCTGCATTATGGTACTTTATTTAAACCCAGAAGTAGAGCGGCAACTCTACATAGCCAGATGATGAGAGAGAAAAGGAAGGAAGCTTCTGGGTTCACAGATTGGATAGATGCATACCTCCAATTTGGTATTCTTCCCTCAATAATAACTCCTGGGTAGATATGTATATACCTGATATCTCCATCTGGTTCAAATCACCCCCCTCTCCGCAAACAGCCCAGTGTCTTGACAGTGTCTGCTTGATTAAGACAATTACCCACTTCCTCCTACTCCTAGATCAGGTGTATCATTCAGTATAAGAATATAAACAAATCTCATATCTGTTAAATCTCAATATCCCTAAGAATAGGAGCCATGCATTATCTTCTCCAGATTTCTCAGAGCACTTGGCAACTAGATGGTAATGGGTGAATAAATAAATAGTGTTCATAGTGGTTAACCCTTAGATCCTGCCTGCCACATCTGCTATTATTTCCTTCTCACTTCTCCCTTCCCCTGAAGGGAGAGAGGGACAACTGGTCCAGTTGTCACTTTAACCAAAATGGCAAAAATTCCCTGAGAGATCTTATATGGGATATCCCCCATCAAATTTCCTGTGGCATTTTACTTAAAAATCTGAATTTATCCTTTGCTATTTTGCACTGCAATCTAGTTAAATGCATATTTTACAGGTTTCATCTTTACTTTATTCAGTAAACTTTGAAAACCTGGGTCTTAGACCTAGCGTTACATACATGAGAATATGTTGTCATTGTCTTCAAGGAACTTATGATTCAGGAGAGAGGTGTTCACAAAGCAGTATCTCAATCAGTCATATTGTTATGCTCAAGTTGTAATGTGAGCAGAAAGAAAAGAGAAGCTTTAGGGTAGTTTTCACAGAGGAAATCTTGTTAGAGTGAATGTATGTTTCACTCTAACATGTTAGAGTGTATGCAAATGAATGTATGTTTTAGGGCAAAATGAGGCTGGAGGGTCATGGAGGGTGGACCGTGGAGGGGCTTCTTGCATGTGCTTCAGCGGGGCACGGTGAGAGAGGACAGCTGAGACATGGGACACCGGGAAGAGCTGGAGAGACCAGGCTGTGTAGGAGAGCATGGTGGGCTATACAGGACAGATGATTTTCCTCGGGGCAAAGGAGAATGACTGGAGCACTACATGTGGAAGGGACAACACAAGCTTCCTGAGGGTAGGGACTATATCTTGGACACATTTATTTATGATGCCTAGCAGAGCTAATAGGTAACCCACACTCAGCGCATTTTGGTTAAATGATGAATGAAGTTCCCATAGCTGTGGGACAGCAAGTGAAAGGCACAGATCTTAGAATTCACAGTAAGACAATAACTGTTTAGAAGTTTTTGTTCCTGCCGTCAAACTTTGGAATTATGACCTCGTTATTTCATACAACTTTGTTCTTCAAAAACTGCTGCTGTATAATACTTTTTGTCGATTAGTTGGAATTGCATTCGGTTAATGGCATATGTAATTAGCCATCTTATCTTGCTCGGAAGGGCACCTAACAAGAGGTAAAATGAGCGGTATGCATGGTTGTAAAACTCCTCAGCTACAGAAACGGAGGTTGAGACCCTTTCAGGGCTCAGAAGAAAAGGAGCTGAAAGTAAAGTAAAAAAAAAAAAAAGCCTATTGTGAATGGAAACTATTCTGTAAAAGGGGAGAGAATTCAGGTCTGATTTTTGGGATTATGCTGCCATATGTATTGAATTCTCAGGTATGAGTTAGCCTTTTCTACTACTGTCTCTGCATTTTTTCTTTTCCCATGTACAAAAGGAGATAATTGCTTAGTTTTGTAAACCTATTGTTTACCAAACTACAAAAAATCTGGTTACTTAATAAAATTTGACAAAACTCCGCTGCATAAAATGAGTGTTACCAGAAGAGGTAACATTTATTTTGTGCTTACTATGGACTAATATTTGAAGTTCTCCACATGTATCTTATTTAATCCTTGTAACAACTCTTTGAAGAACAAGATGGCATAACTGCTTGATTACACGTTAGTAAGGAAATAATTGGAGAAGGCAATGGCACCCCACTCCAGTACTCTTGCTTGGAAAATCCCATGGACAGAGGAGCCTGGTAGGCTGCAGTCCATGGGGTCGCTAAGAGTCGGGCACGACTGAGCGACTTCACTTTCACTTTTCACTTTCATGCATTGGAGAAGGAAATGGCAACCTGCTCCAGTGTTCTTGCCTGGAGAATCCCAGGGACGGGGAGCCTAGTGGGCTGCCATCTGTGGGGTCACACAGAGTCGGACACGACTGAAGCGACTTAGCAGCAGCAGCAGCAAGGAAATAATTATTCTCTACCCATGCTTATCTCTATAGCTGTGCTCTCCAGTATAGTAGCCATTGACCACATGTGGTTATTTAAAGTAAAAAATTTTGGTTCCCCAATAACACTATCCTATTCTAACTGCTTGATAGCCACAAGTGACTAGTGGTTACTTATTGCACAGATACAGAATATTTCCATCACCAGAGAGATTTATGGGAAGTGGCGTTCTAGGGGAACCTCACATATACTGTTATATGGCTAAGAACATTTAGACTTAGAAGAGAACTGAAAAGTCATCTGGTTTAATATCTTTATTTCTAGTTAAACTATTTGTCAAAGTTGTTAAAGGAGTTGCTTAAGATCACACAGTGTACAGTTGAGAAAGCCAGGACCTAAACCTACACATCTTTAACCATCACATGCACTGCTAGGGCCAGGTAGTACACAGCAAGGAGAAGGCAGTGAAGATGTGATGGCCACAGCTTTGGCCTTCACTGCTTCTGTTAACGGTAATCTCAGAGAGGATAAGACTATCGGAGGATTCAACTCTAAAGAGCATGGGTTAGTGTTCATTACTCTCCTTTTTGACACCCAGGTGCTAATTCAGAGGGAACAACAGGGTACCCTAATTATGGGACAGCCTGAGAGGTGGCAGATGCAGAACTGAACCTCCGTTCCTTCCTTCAAGGGCCAGAGAGTTCTAAAGCTTTCAATGAGCCCCACTCTTTCTTGTGTGATACCCCGTCGTGGTGTTACCATGACTTTGGTTCAGCATCTCAGAGAGATGGCTTGTGCCAAAGTCTGGGAACATGTTATAAAGTTTTCTGATTAGTATTTTCATTGTGACTTTCTTTCATTTAAAATATTTAAAATTTCAATTATTATGAATACCATAGTTAACATTATATAATGAATCATACTTTTGCAAGTATTATTTACATGTTCTATAGCTTTAACCTTTTTCATTTGTATATGATATTTTAAGCATATTATAAGTACCTAATGACTTTAAAGATAGGTGTTTAAAATACTATAATTTGCTCCTCTCCCCTTTTATTTTAAATTTATTGAGGCATTGCAGGTAATCTAGTGCCTAGCTGGCTTCCTCCTGGCCCTTGCAATTCTCAAACATGCTGAAGGCCTCTTATGCAAGCAACTGAGACTCTCTGTTCCATGGCTTCTTCTGGATGCAGGAGCACGTTTGTTTGCCCAATGTGGGGTAGGCAAGAAATGATAGGGAGTCATGACAGCTGACAATCGGTAGATAAATACGTTTTTGCTCTGGAAGTAGGACAACTCAGTCATGTTGTTGCCTTGAGGGAACCTACAAGGTGTCACTTCCTTGGATAATATCCTTCACTTTGGTATAGGCAGAACTTGAGACTTCCTTCTGCTCCATAAATATGACAAGTGTAATGAGCACATCACTTCCGTGATTATATTGTCAGACACCATCTTGGCAGACTGGAGATTCTCCAGGCTCCATGTGAGAGGGCGTAGGGAGGGCTGCATGGCCAGGAACTGCAGGTCGTCTGTAGGAGCTGAGGGCTTCAGTCCTTAAAGCCACATGGAGCTGAATTCTGTCCTCCACTGTGTGAGTCTGGAGAGGACAGTAAGCTCCCCGGAGGAGCGCAGCCTGGCAGACATCTTGTGTGAAATCTTGTTGAAAGCCTGGATGGAAGGTCCAGGTGAGCTGTGCCCAAACTGAGGCCCCATGGAGGTTGTGAGACGACAAGTATATGTTGTTTTCAGCTGCTATATTTGTAAGAATTTGTTAAACAGCAATAGAAATTAATACTCAGTTATTACACAGCCTCCCAGAGGGGCCCAGTGGGATGGAGCCCCAGTTGCTATCAGTGGTCACTCATTCACTGTGGTATTCTATGTAGGTTTCCATCTATTTTCTTTCCTACTTCCCTATTCTAGTACTCCTTCTTGGAATCACCTTCTAAGCAAAGTACTTGTACTCACATCCTGCTTTTTTCCTCCCAGGATCTATTCCTGGGAGAACCAAACCTAAAATTTCAGCATTTTGCCTCTTTGTTTCAAACAAATTATTTTTTAAATATTGCTTTGTGAAGATATAATTCACATGTCATGCAGTTTACCAATGTAAAGTGTACAACTCAATTTAAAAAATAGTATACATGGTCATGCAACTATCACTACCATCAATTTTGGAACATTTTTTATCACCCTAAAAATAAAACCTCTATATACATACAAGCAGTCACTCCCCCTATTTCCACCCTTCCCTCCTCCCAGCTCAGGGTAAGCGTAATCTAGTTTCAGTCTGTTTAGATTTACCTGTTCTGTATATGTCATAGAAATGGAATCATGAAATATGTGATCCTCTGTGAGTGCCATCTTTCACTGAACATATTTTCAAGGTTCGTCAGTATTGCAGAATGTATTAATACTTCATTCCTTTTTTATTGCTTAGAATTACATTATGTGGATATAGTATGTTTTATCTATTCACCCACTGATGGACATTTGTGGTGTTTTCACATTTTACATATTATGAGTAATGCTGCTATGAACATTTATATACAAGTTTTTGTGTAGACATATCTTTTTATTTTTCTTGGCTATATATACCTAGGAGTGAAATTTCTGGATCACATGGTAACTCTGCTTAACATTTTAAGGAACTGCCAAAATGTTTTCTAAAGTGATTGCATCATTTTACATTGCTACAAGCAATGTGTGAGAGCTATAAATTTATTCACTTACTTGCCAATACTTGTTATTATCTATCTTTTTTATTACAGCCATCCTAATAGGTATGAAGTATTTCATTGTGCTTTTGATTTGTATTTTCCTAATGACTAATGATGTTAAACAGGTTTTCATATGTTACTGACTGTTTGTATATATCCTTCAGAGAGATATTATTCACATCCCTTGTCCATTTTAAAATTGAAGTATTGGTCTTTTTATTGTTGAGTTACAAGTCATCTTTATATATGCTGCATGTAAGTCTTATCAGTTTGTTGTTGTTTAGTTGCTAAGTCATGTCCGACTCTGCGACCCCATGGACTGTAGCATGCCTGGTTTCCCTGTCTTTCACCATCTCTCAGAGATTGCTTAAACTCATGTCCACTGAGTCGGTGATACCATCCAACCATCTCATCCTCTGTCTTATCATATATGTTTGCATCATTCTATGAGTTATTTTTTCACTTTCCTTTAAAAAATTTATTTTTGTTGAGATATAATGGACACATGATGTTATATAAGTTTAAAGTGTACAAAATGTTGATTTGGTATATTTTTATATTGTATCATTACCACCGTGGCACTAGCTAACACCTCTAACATGTTGCTTTTTTTTTTTCTGAGCTGTGCCTCACTGCTTGTGGGATCTTAATTCCCCAACCAGGAGTTGAACTGAGGCCATGGCAGTGGAAATGCTGAGTCTTTTTAACCACTGGACTGCTAGAGAATTCCCAACTTTAAAGTTTATTATATAATATTGTTGTCTATAATGACTAGGCTGTTCCTTAGATCTCCAAGACTTGTTTATGTACTGGTTGCAAGTTTGTACCCTTAAACAACATTTCCCCAACTCCCCCACTCCTTATCCCTGGTAACTATCATTCTACCCCATGCTTTTACAAGTTTTTTTTTTTTAATTCCACATTTGTGATATTGTAGGCTATTAGTCTTTGACTTATCTCAGTTTGCATAATGCCCTCAAGATCCATCCATGTTGTTACAAATGTTAGAATATCTTTTTTCTCAATGCTGAATAATATTCTGTTGTATATGCTCAGCTGGTAAAGAATCCACCTATAATGCAGGAGACCCCAGTTTGATCCCTGGGTTGGGAAGTTCCCCTGGAGAAAGGGTAGGCTACTCACTCCAGTATTCTTGGGCTTCCCTGGTGACTTAGTTGGTAAAGAATTTGCCTGCAGTGTGGGAGACTTGGGATCGATCCCTGGATTGGGAAGATCTGCTGGAGGAGGGCATGGCAACCGACTCCAGTATTCTTGCCTGGAGAATTCCATGGACGGAGGAGCCTGGTGGGCTACAGTCCATGGGGTTGCAGAGAGTCAGACACAACTGAATGGCTAAGCACAACATATATATATATGTATACACACATATATATATATGTATATATACACACACACACACATATATACACACACACACAACATATTGTAAATAATGCTACAAATGTGGGGCTGTGTTTATCTCTTCAATATTCTGTTTTCATTTTCTTTGGATATATACATAGAAGTAGAATTCCTGGATTGTACAGTATTTGTATTTTTAATTTTGGAGGGAAACTTCATGCTGTTTTCCATAGTGGCTGAACAAATTAGCATTCCTACCAGGTGTACCTTTTCTCTAAATTCTTACCAACACTGTTATCTCTTGTCTTCTTGATGAAAGCCATTCTAACAGATATGAGCTGATACATCATTATAGTTTTGATTTGCATTTCCCAGATGATTGTTGATATTGAACATCTTCTTATGTGTTTATTGGCCATCTGTATGTCTTAGATGCTCTGGGCATTTTAAAAATTGAATTTTTTTGTTGACTTTTGTGAGTTATTTACATATTTTGAGCATTAACCCTCTGAGAATATGTTTTGAAAAATATTTCTCCCATTCCACAGGTTGCCTGTTCATTTTTATGTTGCTGTGTAGAAGTTTTTTAGTTTTATATAGTTCTGCTGCTGCTGCTGCTGCTAAGTCGCTTCAGTCATGTCCAACTCTGTGCGACCCCATAGATGGCAGCCCACCAGGCTCCCCCGTCCCTGGGATTCTCCAGGCAGGAACACTGGAGTGGTTTTCCATTTCTTTCTCCAATGCATGAAAGTGAAAAGTGAAAGTGAAGTCGCTCAGTCGTGTCTGACTCTTAGTGACCCCATGGACTGAAGCCTACCAGCCTCCTCCATCCATGGAATTTTCCAGGCAAGAGTACTGGAGTGGGTTGCCATTGCCTTCTCCATTATTTAGTTCTACTTGCTGATATTGCTGTTTATACTTTTGGTGCCATACCTAAAAATTCATTGCCAAAACTGATTCAAGGAAAATTTCCTCTATGTTGTCTTGAAGGAGTTTTGATCCACTTTGAGTTAATTTTGTGAGTGGTGTTTAATTATGGTCCAATTTATTCTTCATATGGTTATTGAGTTTCTATTAGTTTAGAATCTGTTCTTTCATAGTTGAGTGTTCTTGGCTCCCTTGTCAAACAATTGTTGACCGTAAACCCAGGTGTTTATTTCTGGGCTCCCTGTTCTCTTCCATTTGTCTATGTGTCTATTTTTGTGCCAGTATCATACTGTTTTAATTACTATAACTTTGTAATACAGTTAAATTTCAGGAATATGATGCCTTTATCTCTGTTTTCTTATTGCTTTAGATATTCAAGGTATTTGGTAGTACAATGAAAATTTTTAGGATTGTATTTTCTATTTCTGTTGGGAAAAAAGCTATTGGAATTTTGATAGAGATTGCATTGAAGCAGTAGATGACTTTGGGTAGGATGGACATTTTTACAATATTCTTCTGTTCCATGAACACAGAGTACCCTTCCATTTGTCTGTTCTTTCTTCAATCTCTTTCATCAAAGTCTTGTAGTTTTCATTGCATTGATCTTTCACTTTCTTGGTTAAATTTATTCCTAATTCTTTTGTTTTTAATGTTATTGTGGATGGGATACTTTACTTCTTTTTCAAATGTTCTGTTCTTGGTATATAGAAATGTGATTGATATCTGTATGTTGACAGTATATTCTGCAACTTTACTGAACTGTTCCAACAGTTTTTAGGGCTTTCTGTATGTAAGTTCATATCATCTATAATTAATGGCAGTTTTATTTCTTCCTTTCTGATTTTGATTCCTTCTCTTTTTCTTACCTAATTGTTCCAGCTAGAACTTCCAGTACAGTATTGAACAAGAGTGGTGTGAGTGTCATCATTGTCTTGTTCCTGATATAAGAGGAAAAACTTTTAACTTTTTACTGTCAGCTATAATGTTAGCTGTGGGTTTGGCATATATGGCCTTTTATGCTGCAGTATGCTTCTGCTATACCCAGTTTGTGGAGGTTTTAATCATGGAAAAAAATGTTGCATTTTGTCAGATGTTTTCTATTCATATGTTGATGATTACATTAGTTTTATATTTTACTCTATTAATATGATGTATCATACTTATTGATTCACATGTGCTCAACCATCCTTGCATCTCAGGTAAATCTCACTTGGTCTTGATATATAATCCTTTTAATGTGCTTGTGAATTCTGTTTGCTAGTATTTTGTTGAAAATTTTTGCATTTTTATTCATCACAAATATTGACCTATGGTTTTCTTTTCTGTGGTGTCCTGGTCTGACTTTTGGTATCAGGGTAATGTTGGCCTTGTAAAATGACTTTAGAAGGTTTCCTTTTCAATTTTGGGGGAAGAATTTGACATGAAGTGGTGTTAATTCTTTAAATTCTTTGGTAGAATTCACCAGTGAAGCCATCTGGTCCTGGGGTTTTCTGTGCTAAAGGTTTTTTATTACTAATTCAATCTCCTTGCTCATTAGTGGTCTGTTCAGACTTTATTTTTTTCTTGAATAAATCTTGGTAGGTTGTATGTTTCTGGAGAATGAGCCTGTCTCATATATTATTCAATTTGTTGACTATAATTGTTCACAGTAGTTTCTTAGAATCTTTTGTGTTTCTATAGTATCAGTTGCAATGCCTTCTCTTTCATTTTTGATATATTTGAGTCTTTTATTTTTCTTGGTTTGCCTAGCTAAAGGTTTGGTTACTTTTTTTTTTTTTTAAATAGCTCTTAGTTTTGATATTTTTTCTCCATTTTTTTTTCCTGGTCTCTGTATTTCTGCTCTGATCTTTGTTATTTCCTTCTGCTAACTTTGGATTTACTCTCTTTTTCCAGTTCATTGTAGAGTAAAGTTTGATTGTTGTTGAGATCTAGTTTCTTAATATATGTATTTATTATTCTGTTTCTTCTCAGAAGTATTTTGCAGCATCCCATAGGTTTTGCTACTGTTTTTCCATTTTCATTTTATTTCAAGATATTTTTGATTTTCCTTTGTTGGAAAAAATAGTAAGATTTCAACCTTACACTTGCTAAGTATGTTTTGTGTCCTATCATATGGGTTGTCCTGGTGAATGCTCTGTCTTCTTTTGAGAATAATATGTATTTTCCTGTTGGATGGAATGCTTTATAAATGTCTGTTATGTCTATTTGGTTAATGTACAATTCAAAACCAGTGTTTCCTCATTGATTTTTTTTTTCCTGTCTTGTTGAACTATCCATTGCTAATTGAGGGAGTATTAAAGTCTCATACTGTTTGTATTGTCTTACTTTCCTTTCAGATCTGTTAGTATTTGCTTAGTACACTCAGGTGTTCCGGTGTTGGGTATGTGCATGTTTATAATTGTTATGTCTTTGAGTTGACCACTTAATCGTTATATATTGACGTCTCTATGTATTGTTTCTGTTTTTTTGCTTAAGGTCTATTTAATCTGATGATAGAAGGTATGTGAGTATAGCTACTGCCTCTATTTTTTGGTTTACTCTTGCAGGGAATATCTTTTTTCATCTCTTCACTTTGTACATATCCTTAAATCTAAAGTAAGTCCTTGTAGGCAACATACAGTTGGTTTTTATTTTTTTATACAGTTGATCTGTGCCTTTTGATTAGTGAAATTTAATTCATTTGCACCTAGATTTATTATTTATATGTGTGGATTTACCAATGTCTTATTTTAAGTTGACTTCTACTGTGTTGTAATACCATTTCCCCTCCTTGTTTCTGCCTACCTTTGAAAATTTGATTTTTGTTTCCCCATGGTGGTATGTTCTTTCTCACTTTTTATCTTTGGTACATTTATTCTGTTTTTGTTATGTGGTTACCATCAGGCTTACATAAGACATCTCTTACATAAAACAGTCCATTTTAAGCTGATAGCAACCTAACTTCTATTGTCTATAAAAGCTTCACTCTTTTTCTCTCCCTTTTTATATGTTTGATGTCATTATTTACCTCTTTTTGTGTTGTATATATTCATTAAGAAATTGTAGTAGCTGAAATTATTTTTAATACTCTTTTTCTTTGACCTTCATACTATAGTTAGTGGTGAATACATCATTTTGTTACAGAATTAAAGTTTTCTAATCTGTGTACTTACCTTCACTAGTGTGTTGTGTATTTTTATATGTTTTCATATTGCTGATTAGTGTCTTTTCATTTCAGCTGGAAGAACTCCCTTTAGCGTTTCTTGTAAAGGCTTATCTAATGGTGATGGATTTTCTTAGTGCTTTTTTTCCTCCTAGGAAAGTCTTTATTCCTTCATATTTGATAGCCTAATTAGGGTTCCTATATCTCTATGTTCAATCTTATGCCAGTACCACACTGTTTTGATTACTATAGCTTTGTAGTAAGCTTTTAAAATTGGGATGCATGAGTTCTCCAGTGCTGACCTTTTTCATGATGTCTTGGATATTCTGTGTCCCTTATATTTCCATATGAATTTCAGGATGAGCTTGTCAATTTGCATTTTAAAAAAGGCAGTGGTAATTTTGATAATGTGTTCAATCTGATAATTGACTTAGGGAATTTTGCCAATGACATTATTTTCAGCAATATGGATGGACCTAGAGATTGTCATACTGAGTGAAATAAGTCATAGAAAGACAAGTAGCATATGATATCACTTACATATGGATTCTAAAAAAAAAATCAGGTACAAATGAACTTATTTACAAAACTGAAATAGAGTTACAGATGTAGAAAGCAAACTTATGGTTACCAGGGGTAATGTTTGGGAAAGGGTAAATTGAAAGATTGGAACTGACATACACGCTACTATATATAAAATAAAAAGCCAATAAAGACCTATAGTATAGCACAGGGAAATCTACTCAATACTCTGTAATGGCCTATATGAGAAAAGAACCTAAAAAGAGTGGACATAGCTATACGTATAACATATTCACTTTGCTGTGCAGCTGAAACTAACACAAAATTATAAATCAACTATATTCCAATAAAAATTAAAAACAATTAAGATGATATAAATCTGGGAAAACCCCTCAAAACAAATAAAAAAAAAACCCCAACAATGAAAAAACAAAAACTGCCAACCCATGGTTACCTAGATTTTCTGTTCTTTTATCTTCTAGAAGTTTTAAAGCTTTATTTTACATTTAAACCTACCATCCATATTGAGTTAATATTTGTTAAATATATAAGGTCAGTGTCTAGGTAAATTTTTTTTTTTTGCATATGTAAGTCTAATTGTTTCAGTGCTCCTTTCTACTTCAGATAGCCTTTGCTTCTTTGTCAGAGATTACTTTATTATTATTAGTATAGATCCATCTCTAGGATCTCATTTGTCATTGATCTGTTTGTCTATTCTCCCATTAATACCACAGTCTTTATAGTGTCTTGAAGATGGGTAATATTAGTCTTCTGACTTTTTTTTTTATTATCATGTTAGCTATATTTAAGTTGCATTTCCATGTAAACTTTAGAGTTGATTTGTTCATATCCACAAAATAACTTGGTGGGGTATTGATTGAGTTTGCACTGAAACTGTAGATCAAGTTGGGAAGAACTAATATCTTAGTGATATTGAGTCTTACTATCTATGAGC
The DNA here is from genome assembly GCF_019320065.1 of Cervus canadensis. Taxonomy (NCBI): domain Eukaryota; kingdom Metazoa; phylum Chordata; class Mammalia; order Artiodactyla; family Cervidae; genus Cervus; species Cervus canadensis. The sequence goes on along the minus strand of NC_057391.1, from coordinate 59,999,542 downwards.
AATAGAATGTTTCCCAATTTATTTTAGACATTTGATTTCTATCAGAGCTTTATAGTTTTCCCTATAAAGATTTTGTATATATTTTGTTAGATTTATTTAAAAATATGTTCCATTTTCTGGGGATGTCATCTACATATCTGAGGTTATTGATATTTCTCCCAGCAGTCTTAATTCCAGCTTCCACTTCATCCAGCCCAGCATTTTGCATGATGTACTCTGTGTATAAATTAAAAAAGCAAGACAATATACAGCCTTGACATACTCCTTTCCCAGTTTGGAACCAGTCTGTTGTTCCAACAGTTTTAGCTGTTGCTTCTTGACCTGCATGCAGATTTCTGTGAATGATAATGTTCTTTTAATTTCAAATTTCACTAATTGATTACTGTTATATAGGAAAGCAATTGAACTTTTTTTATATCAACTTTATATTCTTTTAGGTTTTTTCTTTTTGATTTTTTTTTCATTTATTTTTATTAGTTGGAGGCCAATTCCTTTACAATACTGTAATGGTTTTTGTCATACATTGACATGAATCAGCCATGGATTTACATGTATTCCCCATCCCGATCCCCCCTCCCACCTCCCTCTCCACCCGATCCCTCTGGGTCTTCCCAGTGCACCAGCCCCTAGCACTTGTTTCATGCATCCAACCTGGGCTGGTGATCTGTTTCACCCTGGATAATATACATGTTTCGATGCTGTTCTCTCGAAACATCCCACCCTCGCCTTCTCCCACAGAGTCCAAAAGTCTGTACATCTGTGTCTCTTTTTCTGTTTAGGTTCCTTTTAGGTTTTTTATATTCACTTTTTAGTTTCAAAAGGGTCTTGTTGTTTGTTTGTTTGTTTTTTTGTAAATTCTTTAGGACTTCCTGCATAGACATTCATGCATCTGCAAACAAAGATATTTTAATTCTTTCTTCGGTCTGTAAACTTTTTATTTCATTCTTATTGCATTAGCTGGGACTTCCGGTAAAATACTAAACAAGAGTGGTGAGAAGGGCACTTGAATTTCTGAAGTACGGTTTTCCTGAGTATAGAAGTCTTGGTGCTATTTTTCTTTCAGCACTTTGTACCATCCTATTGCCTCTGGTCTCCATTTTCTCTAAGTCAGCTCTTAACACATTATTGACCACAGAGTAATAAGTTTTTTGTTACCTGAATGCTATTGACTGGAAATGTTTCAGTATTCACTTACATACAAATCACTGGCCACAGGCATTAATTCCTGCAAAAATCCCCTGGTTAATAATGTGTTCATCTTATTGTGGTTTTCTTGTATGTTGTCAGTCCTTTTTTTCTTGCTCCTCTTAAAATATTCCCTTTGCCTTTCAACATTTTTATTCTGATGTGTCTGTCTATGGATCTCATTGCATTTCTCTTACTTGGATTTCATTGAACTTTGGGCATGTGTAATGTCTTAAATCAAGTTTGGAAAATTTATAGCTATTATTTGTTAGGTTTTTTCTTTTTTTCTGTTCATTTTTCTCTTCCTCCTCTGACATTCACATTGCTTATATGTTAAGTTTAATTCATCATTACACTTAATGATGTCCTGCATTTCTCTGGGGGCTCTGTTCATTTCATTTTTTTATTTTTGTTCTTCACGTTATATAATCTTTATTGGTCTATCTTAAAATTCACTGATTATTCTGCCAGCTCAAATCTACAGATGATCCTGGTAGCAAAGTTTTAACTCCAGTTTTTGTATGTTTCAAAAGAATTTCCATTTGACTCTTTTAAATATAAGACCTCTTAATTGACATTACCTATGATGAAATATTATCATGTTTCCATCTTTAGACATTACTTCCTTTAGTTTTTTAAGCTTATTTATTTACTCGCCATGTTATGCAGCTTGTGGGATCTTAGTTCTCTGACCAGGGATTGAACTCAGCTCCACAGCAGTGAAAATGCCAAGTCCTAACCACTGGACTGCCAGGTAACTCCCTTTTGAGTATATTTATAATACCTGCTTTCAAATTTTTGTCTGCTAATTTTGAGATCTGGGGTCTTCAAAGGCTTTTTCTGTTGCCCCGTTTTTCTTTCTGTGTGTCTGTCTTAGTTGTTGCTTTGTATGTCTCATAATTTCTAGTTGAGAGGTGGACACTATAGATAATATAGCGAATCTAGATATTTATTTCCCCACTACCACACTTGAGGGGCTTATTGTTGTTTGCTTTTTCACTTGTTTAATTTGTTTAAACTTGGCTGTACAATTTCATTGATGTTTATTTTCCCCTCAGTATGCAATCCCCAGGGTTGCTTCTTAGAAGGTACAAGCCTGGGCCTGTGCACAGTCACTCTGATTCCCTCACCTCCCATTCCAGAGATGACAGTGGTTTTACTAGTCTCTTTAAATGTCTCTTTCTTTGACCTCCTTGTTATCTGGTTTTATTTTGTTTATTTGTTGGTATCATACCTGGATGCCTGCTCTCCAGTAATAGCTAGTTTCTTTATTGTTTTACATCCTGGAGCATAAATTGTTCCACAATCTGATCCCATTTGCAGGGACAATCTTTGAGGTTTAGGCCAACCCCAGGAGGGCTTGTCTTAGCTGTTGCTTTCCCTGATTTTCTCCGTTAAGAGTAGTTGGTCTGCCATTTTTCTTGTTGCTCTCATGGAGGTAATAACAGTTAGTGAATTGCTCACTACCAAGTTCTTCACTGCTTCTTCATCACTCTTGGCTTGAACTTCTCTTGAGATTGGTTCCAAATAATTTCAGTTCTCTTAGGAAAAGCTTTTGGTTTCTTTGTTTTATTACCTGTGTCTTCCCATGGCAGAAATTCTGTGCCTCAAGTCCTGGGGGCAGGGGATGCATACTGCTGCTCTCAAAGTTAACTCTCCTCTGTGTGGACAAGTTTAAGCCAAGAATGGGTGGTCTTCTTGACTTGCTTTTTCCTGCATGGAATGTCTGCTCTATGAGTTCAGTTCAGTTCAGTCGCTCAGTCGTGTCGCTCAGACTCTTTGTGACCCCATGAGCTGCAGCACGCCAGGCCTCCCTGTTCATCACCAACTCCTGGAATCCACCCAAACCCATGTCCACTGAGTCAGTGATGTCATCCAACCATCTCATCTTCTGTCATCCCCTTCTCCTCCTGCCCTCAATCTTTCTCAGCATCAGGGTCTTTTCAAATGAGTTAGCTCTTCGCATCAGGTGGCCAAAGTATTGGAGTTTCAGCTTCAGCATCAGTCCTTCCAGTGAACACCCAGGACTGATCTCCCTTAGAACGGACTGGTTGGATCTCCTTGCAGTCCAAGGGACTCTCAAGACTCCTCTCCAACACCACAGTTCAAAAGCATCAATTCTTCAGCATTCAGCTTTCTTTTTAGTCCAACTCTCACATCCATACATGACCACTGGAAAAACCATAGCCTTGACTAGATGGACCTTTGTTGACAAAGTGATGTCTCTGCTTTTTAATATGCTCTCTAGGTTGTCATAACTTTCCTTCCAAGGAGTAAGCATCTTTTAATTTCATGGCTGCAATCACTATCTGTAGTGATTTTGGAGCCCAGAAAAATAAAGTCAGCCACTGTTTCCACCGTTTCCCCATCTATTTGCCATGAAGTGATGGGACCAGATGCCATGATCTTAGTTTTCTGAATGTTGAGCTTTAAGCCAACTTTTTCACTCTCCTGTTTCACTTTCATCAAGAGGCTCGTTAGTTCTTCTTCACTTTCTGCCATAAGGGTGGTGTCATCTGCATATCTGAGGTTATTGATATTTCTCCCGGCAATCTTGATTCCAGCTTGTGCTTCCTCCAGCCCAGCATTTCTCATGATGTACTCTGCATATAAGTTAAATAAGCAGGGTGACAATATACAGCCTTGACGTACTCCTTTTCCTATTTGGAACCAGTGTGTTGTTCCATGTCCAGTTCTAACTGTTGCTTCCAGACCTGTATACAGGTTCCTCAAGAGGCAGGTCAGGTGGTCTGGTATTCCCATCTCTTTCAGAATTTTCCACAGTTTATTTTGATCTACACAGTCAAAGGCTTTGGCATGGTCAATAAAGCAGAAATAGATGTTTTTCTGAAACTCCCCTGTGCTATGAGTGATCTGGTATAAACCCGAATCAAAGCTCAGCATTCTCTCCCTCCCATACCTTGAGTAGATCTTCTACCCTACGAGGGCTGGGTAGAAGAAAGAAGTTGCAGCCCCCTTATCTGTATTTTTCTGGGAAAGAACCTCTGTAGCTCAGGGTTATGTGAATTGAGAAATGCTGGCAGTCTGTCTTTCTCAGAGAGAAAACATAGCCCTGTACTGGGAGCTGAGAGAGAGGGGTCAGCTTTGTCCTGGCTGCATATACTCACAGTAGAGCTTCCATAACACATAACTGGGGGGTAGGGGAGGGGGAAGGGAACATTTCATGGCTCAAATGCTATAGCCTCTCACCTTTTTGAAGAGAATTAATAGATTTTTCTTGAATAGATATGTCTACGTTTTCTGTATTCCTGTATTCTCTTGTAATTTCCAAAAATTTTAAATGATTCTTTTTAAAGATACATATAATTTTTACTTGTTGTGGTTTTCCTTAGAGAAGGTCTGCAGTGCTCCTCACAATATCATCTAAGTCTTTCCAAGTTCATTTCTGCCTAATCACCCATTTATTTTATTAGGTTGGTACAAAAGTAATTGTGTTTTTGCATTATTGAACTTTGCCTTTTGATATTGGAATGCATTCTTAAATAAATGTGATTATGTAATACATAATTTTATTGCACATTTCTCACTTTGTTTTTTTGCTAAAGACATTATTTGCTAAATATATTACTGTTTATATTTATTTCAGTATAGAAATGATGTTAGACAAAAAGCAAATTTGAGCAGTTTTTTAAATTTGATTTCAAAATGTGTTGTAAAGCAGCAGAGACAACCAGCAACATCAACAATGATTTTGGCTCAGGAATTGCTAGTGAACATACAGTGTAATGGTGGTTCAAGAAGTTTTGAAAAGGAGACAAGAGCCTTGGAGATGAGGAATGTAGTAGTCGGCCCTTGGAAGTTGATAACGACCAATTGAGAGCAGTCATCAAAGCTGATCCTCCTACAACTACATGAGAAATTGCTTAAGAACTCAACATCCACTGTTCTAGGGTCACTGGGCATTTGAAGTAAATTGGAAAGAAGAAAAAGCTTGATAAGTGGGTGTCTCATGAGCTGACTGAAAATAAAATCATCATGTTGAAGTGTCATCTTCTCTTATTCTACGCAACAGCAAATCATTAGTTGGTTGTATTGTGATGTGTGATGAAGAGTGGATTTTATATAACAAATGGCGATGACTGGCTTAATGATTGGACTGAGAAGAAGCTCCAAAGCACTTCTCAAAAAATGGTCATGATCACTGTTTGGTCTGTTGCCTGTCTGATCCACTACATATTTCTGAATCCTGGTGAAATCTTTACATCTGAGAAGTATGTGTGACAAATTGATGAGATACACTGAAAACTGCAGTGCCTGCAGCCAACATTGGTCAACAGAAAGGGCCCAAATCTTCTCCTCAACAATGCTGGACTGCACATTGTACAACCAATGCTTCAAAAGTTGAATGGATTTTGCCTCATCCACCATATTTACCTGAACTCTCGCCAACCAAGTACCACTTGTTCTTCAAGCATCTTGACAACTTTTTGCAGGGAAAATTATTCCACAACTAGCCTGAGGCAGAAAATAGTTTCCAAGAGTTCGTCGAATCCTGAAGCATGGATTGTTATGCTACAGGCAAAAATGTATTGATTGTAATGGTTCCTATTTTGATTAATAAAGATGTGTTTGAGTCTAATTATATTAATTTAAAATTCATGGTCTGAAATTGCAGTTACTTTTGTACCAACCTAATATGATCTCATATTTCCTCCTTATAACAGTTATCTGATTTTCTTATGAAGCAGGAAAACATCATGTACCTACACTCAACTTACCTTATAATTCAGGCACCTCTGGAATATTTGGAGAGCTGTGCAAGTACAGACGTCTCAGGGTTATATTTGTCAGAGAAAATGAGGAAGATCCCTGAGGAAGATTCACTGGAAAAAGGGTTAAATAACTATGCTTTAGTCATGGGGCGGGTGGAGGGTGTTTGTGACTCAGTTTTGAAAGAGTGAAACAAAATTGGGGGGAATGGAGTTTCCCTATGAATATAAGGGGATTGACCAGTGCTCATCAAGTTGAAAAGGATTGCTACAGGCGATGGCATTTCTGGGTGGTCCAAATGTAGGAGACAAGGATGTGCTGCTTAGGAATGTCAGGACCATTTCTGTCCTCCACTCCTCTCAATGCAGATATGGGCTTAATGGCATGGAATTTAGTTTAAGAGCTAACAGATCCTGATATCAAGCAGCATTTCCTTAAAGAAAGCATCAAAGTCATCAGTCACTTGTGATTTCTTTCTGGACTTAAATATCTGTACTTGTGTATACTGTTAAACTTTCTGATCTATTGAGACATGTCTAACATGTACACTGCTGCTTTGTAGTTGTGAGGTGTTTGGTGTTGGGTGTGGAAGACCGTATGAAACCCCATGAACCTAGGGGAATGGAAATTCTAAAAACAGAGCCTGCTAGTCAAGAGTTTGCACAGATATATGATATCTGTGTTGGAGGGAAAGGGCAAATTGATGCTTTATTAGGTTGTCATTGCTCTGGTCATTGCCAGTCTGTGATATGGAATCCATATACCTTGGTACAACAAAGTTAAGGTGTCACCAGCCCAGGCATTAATGACAGAGGTAGGGCTGGCATTTTGAGGACTTTAGCAGTCTCCTAGGTGGGCGGTCTGAAAAGCTCTGAGGGCAGAGGTGAGGCATTCATGTGGCTTTGTGTAACCCTTTCCAGATAAATAACAGTAAGGATTTATAATAATAGCTTTAAAAAAACTTTATACTTTTAATAACTGATTTAAATTCACAGCAAAATTGAGAGGAGAGTACAGAGGTTACCTGTATACCCTCTACTTTCACGCATGCATAGCCTCCACCATTATCCACATCCCCCACCAGAATGATACATATGTTAAAACTGATGAACCTACACTGACAAATATATGATCACCCGAAGTCCAGAGTTTACTTTAAGTTCACTCTTGGTCTTTTACATTCTGTGAGTTTGGACAACTCTTTAGTGACATGCATTCATCATTATAGTATCACACAGAGTATTATGCTGCTGCTGCTGCTGCTAAGTCATGTCAGTTGTGTCCGGCTCTGTGCGACCCCATTAACGGCAGCCCACCAGGCTCCTCTGTCCCTGGGATTCTCCAGGCAAGAACACTGGAATGGGTTGCCATTTCCTTCTCCAATGCATAAAAGTGAAAAGTGAAAGTGAAGTCGCTCAGTCACGTCCAACTCTTCGCAATCCCATGGACTGTAGCCTCCCAGACTCCTCTGTCCATGGGATTTTCCAGGCAAGAGTACTGGAGTGGGTTGCCATTGCCTTCTCCGACAGAGTATTATAACTGCCCTGTAAACACTCTGGTCTCTGCTAATTCATTCCTCCACTCCCCCATCACCCTCCTTCAGTAATAGCTTTTGAAAGCTTGCTATGTGCCAATAAACACTGCAATACCATTGAGAGGTAGATCTTTTCATTAACTTCATTTTGCAGATGAGAAAACTGAGACACCATGTTGACAGGCTTTCATGTATCTTGATGACGCCTAACAAGTGAAGAGGAGGGAATCTGATGCTTAAATCAGCACTGTTGATTAACACTCTATATTTCCTCTGCAGAGATTATTACAGGGAAGTGTAGATGACCCTGGTAGGTAGGAGGCGAAGAACCAGGGAAAATGACTATTTAGAGCCATCTCAGTTATTTTTTTTTTTTTAATACTTCAGGCTAGGGTGTCTTTGACAAACACTGTTCACATTTATTAGAGTTTGTGTTGTTTTTTTTTTACTTTACTTTTTCATCATGTAGAATATAGCCTTTAATAGACAAACATTTCACATTTTTGTTTCAAATTGCTATACTTGTTATGAGTATTAAAAACATTTTCTTTAATCATATATTTACAGATGTTATCTAGTATCAAATGAAATTTACAGAAAAATTGGGTAATTTCTTTTGCTGTGATTCTTATATACACCAAGAGAAACATTTATCCCTACTCTGTATGTTTATGTTCTTCATAACATTTCTACTGTTTTACTTATCCACCTTTGGAACAAAGCAATTAAATGATATTTTCCTACATTTTATTGTCAACCAATAATCTATAACCTGATGTATAGTGTTATAATGACTTTATTTGCATCTTTCCTGAGCAGTGAGTTACCTTTATTTACCATAATTATATTTGAAGTGTTCAGAAAGAAATCTGTGTTCTGTACTATCTGCCAAATCTACTTAACCCTCTTTGGAAAAGATAGCTCTCCAAATATGTTGCCATCTCAGATTTTGCTTCTGTGCACTAGACCCTTGCATCAGTTACCAGCTGGACAGTTGTGATTGTAACACTCCCTGTTGTGGACACTATGATGCATTATCCAGATCCCTGTTTAAAATACCTCTTACTCCAGCTATGGAGTGTTTACAGTTGTCAGCCTTCTTCAGGGAGGGCTGGCTAAAGAGAAGCAGCTTACTCAGTCTTTTGTCCCTTCCCTGAGGCGATTTCCTTCCAATGACTGATCAATAGAGGAGTAATGCCTGACCTTCCCACTCAGCTGGGGACAACCCTGAGGTTTATTTCATCTTCAAAATTCCCCATAGTGCTTCCTGGGGCTTCCGTTAAGATTACATTGCTGCCCAGCTTCTCCCTCTTTCCAATGCTATTTCCTTCTTTTCCTTCATCATGAGCCAATTCCAAGGGCACTCAGAGAAATCTCTTGTATGCCAATCTCCGCCTCAGAGTCTCCTTCCCAGGAAACCCAACTTGCAATATTGACAGGTATCTCAAATACAGACGGCTTGCTTAACATGGATTTGGGGAGAGGATGAGGACTTTTTTCTAATTCCTAAACCAGTTAAAGGCACTGTCATCCACTCTGATAACCAAGTTAGAGCTATGGGAATTTCTCTGGATTCTTCATTTTTTAAAAAATTAATTTTGAACTTCTATTTTGTATTGGGGTATAGCTGATTAACAATGTTGTGATTGTTTTAGGTGAACAGTGAAGGCACTCAGCCATACATATATTAATACACGTATCCATTCTCCCCCAGACTCCCCTCCCATCCAGGCTGCCACATAACATTGAGCAGAGTTCCATGTGTTATACATGTCCTTGCTTGTTATCCTTTTTTTTTTTTTTTTGCTTGTTATCCATTTTAAATATAGCACTGTGTACATGTGTACATGTCCATTCCAAACTCCTAACTCTCCTTCCCCATACCTCCCTGGCAAAACCATAAGTTCGTTCTCTAAGTCTTGTGGACTCTTCATCCTCCATCACTATTATTTCTTTGGTTGCCAGTCCTGTTAACTTTCCCGAATTCATTTCCAAATACTGTCTTTTCTCTTCATCCCTCCTACCACTGCTGAGGCTCAAGCCTTTGTTCACTTCTTGCCTGCCTAGGACAGCAGCCTTAGAGCTTACAGAACTGTAGCTCTGTCAGGGTATGCTGTCAGTGTTGCTACACCTCTTCACACGCACTGTTCCCAGACCTGCCAAAGGCTTGGCTATAGCATTCACCTGTTCCTCTTTGCCTGAGGGCTTTCTCTGGCCTTTGGAGACAACTGAGTTTGTGCTATGGGCAGACAGGAAGTGCTGGGGAGTTACACATGCAGAAGAAGCCCTAACCACTGGCAAGGAGGAGTTGATGGATAGATATTCTGATGGGAAACTCTTAGACATATTCTATATGGTCATACAGAGGGCTTCTGTGGATTTGAATTTTAGTTGCCCAGACTTGTAATCTTCTCGATAATATAAACTTCAGTGACACACCAACTGTGTCTTACTTCTTCCCTCCTGTATTAATGTTTCCTGGTCTTGCCTCCCCTAGAAACTGCCTGTGAGAAAGATCTCACCCTAGGCTGGGTTGTCCCAGAAGCAGACCCCAAGGTAAAAGTACAGGAAGAATTATCTGAATAAAAGACACAGATGATGATTTCATTGTCTTACAAATTGAGGCAGCTAAAGGTAAAGCCCTAAGTATTTAACATGTCATTCAAAGGGCTTCGTGACTTCTAGCAGGTTCTTTGCTGACTGATCAAACTGAGACCTCAAGCTGCCAAGCTTACCTGGTTTGGGCTAAATATAGGATGCATCTGACAGTTCTAAGAATAGTTCAAAGAGAACTTAATTGAGCCAAGAAATAAAGTAACCTCTGTCCTAGGCACACACAAATGTGAGCTTCTTAATGCACTTCAATGACAAATTTTCCCACCTACACTCTATGTTAATGGAATTTGGACTAAAATCTCTTTAATTTTTCACAGCTGAGCATTTCTTCATATTGAAGACTGAAATTTTAGAACCCACAGGAAAACAGGCATTCATTCTTATTTGTACCTTTAACTTGGCCACTAGGGTCCAAATGGAAATAAAACCCAAGGGTAAATTTACTATATCTGAAACCAAGGCAAGGTGGTACCACTAAATGAATGTGTACTGAACACCTACCATATATCATGATGTGAGAAATGCAGGAGAGGTATTGGGGCTAGGTAAGAAGAATTAGAAGAGAAGGGAGGCTACATTTGAATAGATGCTAAATAAATTTAAAAGCTGTAAGTCTCTTCTTAAAGCCTTTCACTAAAATGCTTAATCCTGTGCCCACTGTAAGGGTCTCCACTTTATACATGAGACAAATATCTTCAATTGACTAGCTAGTCCTCAGTCACAAATATCATTTCCCCAGGGATGACTTTTTGACCCCATAATCTCTTTTCCAGAATGTCTGAGAGTTTTCCTTTTTAGCCATTACAACTTAAAATTGTTCATTTAAGTTCCATTATCATCCCTGGACTGCAAGTTCCAGGAGAGTGGGGGACACATCTATATTGTTTACAACCACATTCCTAGTATCTAATGTTTGATACATAGTGGGAGCTCAATAAATACTTGTTCAGCAAACGAATACTCAAATATGACAGATTGAGGAATTGATCTAGAATCTGGCTTTCTCTCCATATGTTCTTTATGATGCATACTTTGAGCAGATTAGAGGCAAAAATATTAGTATGACGCATATCTATAAAATTGTTGCTTAGGTACATCTTGATTGGCAATGTTAAAGTGGATGAACTGGGCACTTTGACAAAACCTGTGAGCCTTTGAGTCATTTAAAAAATGCTTTTCTAGCTTCATGGACTGTGTGGACAGAGGAGATTGAGTTAGGAATTCACCCATGTGGAAAACTCAGGACATGGGCTTCTCAGTGATGGATTTCACCCACAAACTAAGTTTATGAACTGCTGTCTAAAATCAGTTACCCAGCTTTTCATTTATTCATTCCTGGCTTAGTCAATGGGAATATTTTATTATTTCCCACATTAGTAGTTAGTGTTATCGCTTGGTCTTTAGGCTGTTCCCTTCATGGCTATGGGCTTCTCTGGTGGCTCAGATGATAAAGAATTTGCCTGTAGTGTGGGAGAGCCAGGTTTGATCCTTGGATCAGGAAGATCCCCTGGAGAAGGGAATGGCTACCCACTCCAGTTTTCTTGCCTGGAAAATTCCATGGACAGAGGAGTCTGGTGGTCTATGAGGTCATGAGGTCACAGAGTCGGACATGACCGAGCAGCTTTCACTTCACTTCGTGGCTACAGGATGCCTGCCACAATTCCAGACAGTGCATATAGACAACATCTGGCCAAAAGCATGTTTTTTTTTTTTTTTCTGTATGTCCTTTGATTTTTAATTGGGAAGTAAAACTTTTTTCCTTTAAATATTTTTTTTCAGGGAAAATTTGGCTCAGGTTGGGTACATATGCCCATATTTTAGTGGAAATGTTCTGGCATTTTTAAACTTCTTTATTCACAGTCTTGTCTTGTGGGGTCTGTTTTCTATTAGAGAATAGCTGGAGTGTAGTCCATCAAAGATGTCTCCAACAAGAGCTCTTACTCAGTGGAATAGACAAGCTTAAGTTTTCATTAAAAGGTTTGATTTTAGAGCTGGTTTTCATAAGAGTTGAAGGGAGATTTGATATTTTAAACAATTCAGTGGCTAGCAAAATAATTCCCTGCTCCTGAATGTCTCCCTCTGGTATGCTCTTAAGTTTTTTCTAAAAATTAGTTATGTTCATTCCGTCTCCTCCTCTTCAGTTGATGGAGATCCAAAAGCTGCTGTTCTCTGTAAAAGAAAAGTCTGGAAAATCAGCTAGGAGATAAGATGCTCTGTTCTTGTTTCCCACCCTCCGTGTACTTGGGTTCCTGGAATTTCCTGAATATATCATGTACTTCTTACCTTGTGCTGTTGTTCCACTCAGACTGCTAAAATCTTACTAATTCTTCACAGAAGAGCTGTCAGAACTGAGCCGAGAAGTCTTTAATGATTGTTCTCTTCCCTCATCATACTTCCTTCTTAATGCTTATTGTCATGTGACACATGTCAATGTAGTTGTGTTGCTGATTTCCTAGTAATCTGTGACCTCAAGGATTTCAAAGTATAATGTTTTACTTATCTTGATACTTCCATGACTGAATGCTGCTTAAAATAGATTCTGCTCTTTCCTGTGTCTTACCCTTTATACTAATACTTTACTTATTGAGGGGAGTCTGCTACAGTCTTTAGCCAAAACAAAAGTGATACTATGTTCATTCAGAATCTAGGCTTCAAAAAGTCTTATCGAATTGGCCAAAAGTTTCATTTGCATTTTTTCAGTACCTCTTATGTAAAAACCTGAACAAACCTTTTGGCCAACCTAGTATATGCCTCTGCTCTCATTTTCTATCAGATTCGCTTGAGTTTGTTTTCACAACATAGCAGAAGGAGTAGAAGAGGGAGGGAGGAAGGGAGGGAGACCATGTAGAGGAGAACTGAGATTTTCCTAGACAAGCTGACAACCTGTTGACTGCAAAACAAGTGGAAAAGCCAAGCCAGGATTATCAGATATGTCTGTGACCCTATGCATGCCCATGAGCCTTCAGAAACCAGAAAACAATCCCCATCCAACCCATAAATGTGAGGAATATAAAATATTATGTTAATTTATTTTGGAGTTGTTTTTATAGAGCAATAACCTAATGACACCATGCTCAATAATTTATTGCATTGAAACCATCTTTTGTAATTGAATGAGAATTTCCATTCTTGGCAAAGAAAAGTCCTAATGAGAACACGGCCCAGATTGTTCATGGTAAAATTATCATAGTGAACAAGCTGATACAAAATGAGAAAAACAAGTTAGTAAGATAACATTTCCACTTAATTTTAATTATACCTGATACAAAAACAAGATGAAAAAGTCCAAGTGTAAAATTTAATACTAAGTACTTTCATTCTTGAAAAAAAGATTTTGATGTGCCTCAAGAGAGGACAGTAATAACATTCAAAAGTCAAATTTATTCCAAAAGACTTTCAAGCACTCTTTTATTGTTATGCTAATTAAAATTATTCATAAATAAAATATTAAGTTGAGATGTATGTATTTTGCAAATGTGGTCTATTACAGAGCACTTAAGTTCATAACTCCTCTCAGTTGGCTGAGTTCTTAATATTGCATGGTTCTCTGCCAGGCTAGGGGGCTTATTCTCATGTTAAAGTAACCGACTCTTGCCAAGAATCCTGACTTAACTTTGTCTTCACACACCTATAAACAAATAATGTTGAAGTCTCAGGGTTTTGTACATAGCAAGGAATCATCAGTAGCCCAGAGCTCACAATTCAGAACTTTAGATTTTATGTGGCCAGCATCAGAATGCTAATCTGAATTAGTGATGCAAAAGATATTTTCAGACTGCAACTTTCAAAACCTGTTCATGAAGAAAATATTATTATACTTTAATCATAATCTAAACAGATGTAAAAGATTGCACTGTGCCTGGCAAATTCAGTCCTGTGGTACTATAATTAAGATAAGCCACAGAGAAACTCAATAAAGGGACTAGGAGTTGGTTGCACACTCAAATCATTTGCTTCAGGGGCAGGGTAAATGGAAAGTTTAAAAGTACACAGGGTTGCACTACTCATGTTAGAATTAAAGAGGCAAACACTTAAGAGCTGGTTCTACTCAAACCCCTGTGTGTTCAGAGAAGGCATCTTCTTGGGCATAAGACTTGGGACTGGGAAGTTCATTTAGAGATGATTACAACAGGAGGTGATAGTATTGCAAATATTTATTTGATATGGTTCCTTAGGGTCTGGCTTTCCATTGAATGCTAATGAATTCAGTCAGTAATATTTACTGAGTACCAGGTGCATCTGGGTTGTGTGTTGAGTGGAAGAGAACCGGCAAAGGAAGAGCACCACTTTATCCCTGCTCAGAAGTTTACTGTCTTTTTGAAATGGGAGGGGAAACTTGGAGGACATTAAATACTGAACAGCTCTGTGCTTCTTATCTCACATGTATCTTCATAATTAAATAGCTGGCAATTCCCCTGTATTAAATAGCACACATGATGAACAGGGACTCTGAGATCAAGTGTGACTCCAAAACTCATGCTCTTTTCACTACAAAACACTGCAGAAGCGCTAGAAGAGTAACTTTTGTGACTCTAGTACTGTGTCTGTGAGAAAGTACATATACCCACACATTTATGTAGGGGCTTTTCCAGGACAAATTGCCTCCACCAGAAGTACAATATTTTAAGGGCCAGGATACTGGTAGGTGTTTGAGTATAGTTATATCTAATCTCTTTTGGTGGGGAAATAATATGTTTTCTTTAAAAAGAATCTTGCATATCAACTCACAGTATTAGAGATACATGGGAATCAGTTGGGGGGTTGGCAGATATTTTTTGCAATTGCAACTTTTATGGGGTCAAAAAGTTGGGGCATTGTTAAAGGGTATCTTTGACCTAAGAAACGTTAATGATAAAATATGTAATATGTTGTTGCTATTCAGTTGCCAAGTCGTGTCCAATTCTTTGCAACCCCATGTGCTGCAGCACACCAGGCTTCCCTGTCTTTCACAATCTCCCAGAGTTTGCTCAAACTCATGCTGTTGAATTGGTGATGCCATCCAACCATCTTATCCTCTGTCACCCACTTTTCCTCCTGCCTTCAATCGTTCCCAGCATCAGGGTCTTTTCCAATGAGTTGGTTCTTTGCATCAGGTGGCCAAATTATTAGAGCTTCAGCTTTAGCATCTGTCCTTCAATGAATATTCAAGTTTGATTTCCTTTGATTGGTTTGATCTACTCGCTGTCGAAGGGACTCTCAAGAGTCTTCTCAGGCACCACAACTCAAAAGCATCAATTCTTCAGCACTCAGTCTTCTTTATGGTCTGACTCTCACATCCATACATGATTACTATACTGATGTTTCTGTTTTTTAATACACTGTCTAGGTTTATCATAGCTTTTCTTCCAAGGAGCATGTGTCTTTTTATTAATAAGTAATTGCATGCATGCTTAGTCACTCAGTTGTGTCCTACTCTTTGCAACTCCATGGACTGCAGCTCACAAGGCTCCTTTGTCCATGAGATTCTCCAGGCAAGAATACTGGGTTGTGTTGTCATGCCCTCCTCCAGGGGATCTTCCCAACCCAGGGATTGAACCCAGGTCTCCCGCATCGCAGGCAGATTCTTTACCATCTGAGCCACCAGGGAAGCTCAATATGTAATTAGTGAAGACAGATATTTTAGGCAGAGTATACTCTGATTACTCTCTCAGGAGACATTCCTCAGAAACCATTTTATGGCAAAAATGATTAATAATAAACTTTTTGTTTTATGTAGCTTGTGGCAATTGAAAACTGCATGTGTGGTCTCCTTAAACAAAAATTTTATTTAGATATACTTTACAAGCTGTAAAATTAGTCAAATAAAAGTGTAAAATTCTGTGGTTTTAAGTATATTCATGCAAATATCACCACAATGTAAGTTTAGAACATTTTCATCATCCCTAAGATACACCCTATACCAGATTTTAAAATCTGTTCTTCAGGTAATGAATATTTGAGTAGTTTTCACTTTTTGGTTGTTATGAATGTTGCTGTGAGCATTTGTGCACAAGTTTTTCTGTGGACCTATGTCTTCATTTCTCTTGACTATGTACCTAGGAGTAAAATTACTAGCTATATGATAACTCAACTTATTTTAAAAAAAAAACTGCCAAACTATTTCCAAATTGCTGCACAGTTTTAAATTACCACTAGCCGTGAATGAGAGTTCAGCTTCTCTGCATCCTCGTTAACACTTGGTAGTGTCTGTCTTTCTGATTTTGGCCATTCATGTACATGTGTGTACATCATTGTGGTTTTAACTTGCATTACCGTAATAACTCATGACATTGAATATCTTTTCCTGGGCATATCATCCATTTGTGTATCTTCTTAGGAGTAATTTCTTCTCAGATCCTTTATTAATTTCTAAATTGGCTTATTTATCTTTTTATTGGTGTGTTATAAAAGTTTTCTCCAGCATTTACTGTTTGTGGATTTTTTGATGATAGTCATTTTGACTGGCGTGAGGTGATATCTCATTGTAGTTTTGATTTGCATTTCACTTATATTTAGTGATATTGAACATCTTTTCATGTACCTCTTGGCCACCTATATGTCTTCATTGGAGAAATGTCTGCCCACTGTTTTTTTGGTACAGGGAAGCAATGAGAGTTCTCATAGGTCCAAAAATATAGACCTATGGAGTAACTTAGGACAAGATAATACTGCACAATGGTATTCTATTAATTATTAGATTAAGCCATACTTTATTCATAGACAAATCAATGCTAAAGAACATGAGATTATTTAGCAGTGTCTTTATAGGTATAATTCTGATGAGTTTGGAAGAACTGCTCCTAATAAAATATTCATTATTCTATAGGAAATTTCATTTCTAGGGTCCTTGTAGATCTAAGAAAACTCTTTGTATATTCTCTCAAGGCTTTCAATCATGAAAAATGTCTACCCTTACCCATAATTCTGCTTTTTAAATATAAGCACTGTTAGTCTGATATACAGAGGATAATCTTAAACATTTTTTAGAACACTCCAAGGTCAAATGAACATTCAGTATTACAGCAGTGTTTCTCAAAATGGATTGTTAATGTAAAGAATGTTGTTGCAAATGACAAGTCACTGGGTGATAGGATACTCATCTTTACCATACAAATAACTCAGGTTGGAATGTATATTATGAGTGATCACTATAACATCATTACAATTTTTGAAGCTGTGATTATTAAATCAAAATGTTGAAATAAGAACTATTATTTCAGTGCATTAAATTACAATTGGGACAGTACATACGATATCAAATCACTCATATATTGGAAGGAAGGTAATCCAAGAGACTGCATCTAGATGTTGAGTCTTATGTTAGTTTGGGTCATTGTATGTAGAAGAAATTTATTAAGGAAAACGCTTGTGAAGAATAAAGAGGAGAGAAAGCAGAAGTGGGAAAGGGGAGCCTTCAGACTATGATCCAAGTCTGACATCTATGAAAAGAGAGAGGGAAAGAAAGAGACTTCAGGAGGAAGAACCTCAGACTGAATTGCAGCTCTGAGAAACCTTTGGCTAGGCTTCAACAGACCCTACGATACATTACAAGCTCTTTGGGTTAAAATATGGGAAGTTTGAAAATTTTGCTAATCTGTAAAAATCAGCTAAAATTTTGCTAATCTGTAAATGTACATTCAAATGTTCTAGATAGTCTTTCATAGTATTTTTTTCAAATTTTTAATATTTTATATATAATTTGCTTTAAAGAATATCAACAATAGCAAAAAAGGGTAGCAACAGAATAACTGGAATTATTTAATACATGAACCAGACAAAAGTAAAAATACAAGCATGCAGGTAAGATTATTCTCATGCCACTAGTTGTGTGTGTGTGTGTGTGTCTATGTGTGCAAGTGTGTATGCATGTGCTCCTACCTCTTATGTATAATTTAATGACCTCTTGCCTTCTTTTATTCCTGCCACTACTGAAATGATTAGTTTCATAGAGGCCAGCTTTGTGCAGGTACAAACTCACTTCTTGTTTCTTATCCTGGGACTTCTGATGCCATTATGGGGGATGCCCACAGACACCTGTCGTCTCTCCCAGATGTGCACACCTGTATACACAACTTAGAAGTGGAGGAGAGCTAATGTCTGTGGTTCTGTCTTGAGCAATGGAGGAAGGGATGTGATGGATAAATGTTACCCATTTGTTCACTGAGTTGATGGTTCTGAAAGTCTCATGGGTTTGCAGACAATCAGTTGTCTGTCGTGGTAATTAACATATCCTCACATTGTCTTTCCCCACTGCTTTGTTTCATTCTCTGTCCTAAAATCCTGCTCCCTGGGATTGTATTAATGTCCTGTACTCAGGTTCTTCTCTCATGACGACCCAGATCAAGTCTTGATGCAAAGACGACCTCATTTAATGGTGGTTTAGTTGCTCAGTTGTGTCTGACTCTTGCGACCCCATGGACTGTAGCCTGTCAGGCTCCTCTGTCCATGGGATTTCCCAGGCAAGAATACTGGAGTAGGTTGCCATTTCCTTCTCCACATTTAATGGTAGTGTAACTAATTTTTATGTAATTTTAATTTATGTAACTATTATCATTTTTATGCTATTTGTGCAATTTTTATAGAAACAGTTGGATATTTATAAAAATATGAAAACATCAATTTGAACATATTGGAACAAGCCTCTTTGAATAAATATTTCTCAGCTGACTAATTTGCCCTGAGGTTTATAAATACTCTGGCTTTCTTTCTGGGGCTTGGTAGGAATGTACTTCTCTGTCATTTTTGAAATTAGGCATGAACAGAAGATTTACTATAACCAATGAAAGTTGGGTGGAAGTAAGAAGGGTCAGGCACAAGTTTTATAGGCCAAGACATAATTTTCCATATTTCTACCTGCTTGCCATCAGAATTGTGACATATTGACAATATATCTTTTCAACCTGGATTGCAGTGACAATGATCAGCAGATCCTACCTGTTGATCTGTGCTGAACATATAGCATTAGCAAGAAATAAACATTGTTTTGTAAAACTGTTGAGATTTTTCCAGTTGTTTGCTGTGGTTTACAAGCCGGGATGGGATAGGTTATAACATAGTGTCATGGCATGCGTGTGTACACACACCCACATATACTACATACTGAGTATTCCTCTAAGGATAAACACAAAATAAATAAAAATAACAATCATGTAATAGCCAATGAAATGAATGAAGTGAACTTCTCAACCATAAAGTGGAAATAGTAATTGTGCCTAAGGTTCACATGTAACAACTTGTTGAAGATCATCCTGCTTGTGAGCCAAAAAGCCAGGATTCAGAACCATATTTCTAACATCTACATCTGTGTTTGTTGGTGTGGATGTAGATTGTTTATGATCCCTGATGGTCTGTCAAGTAGTTCACAGGGATGGTTTTTCTTTTTAATTACTTCTGACACATATTTTATAAATTTTATATTTGAGATTATTAATTGTAATAGTTACATGAATTATACAAAATCCATCTTTTTGATGGGTGTAGCTAATCTTAAATAATAAATTGTACTTGTGTAAAATGGATTGCATTTAAAAACACATTACAAGAGTTTCTTTTTCTCCACACCCTCTGTAGCATTTATAATTTGTAGACTTTTTGATGATGGCCATTCTGACTGATTCAAGGTGATACCTCATTGTAGTTTTAATTTGAATTTCTCTAATTAGGAATGTGGAACATCTTTTCATGTGCCTGTTGGCCATCTGTATATCTTCTTTGAATAAGTGTCTATTTAAGTGTTCTGTTCATCATTTGATTGGGTTTTTTGAAATTGAGCTGTATGAGTTTGTATATTTTTGAAGTTAATCAGTTGCACTGTTTGCAAATATTTCCTTTCACTCTGTGGGATGTCTTTTCATTTTGCTTATAAACTTCCTTTGCTGTGCAAAAGCTTGATCCATCTGTCCCACTCTTGGGCATATATACAGGCATATATAATTCAGAAAGACTCATGCACCCCAGTGTTCATTGCAGCACTATTTACAATAGCCAAGACAGGGAAGCAACATAAATGGCTATTGACAGAGGGATAGATAAAGAAGATGTGGTATGCATATAAACTGGAATATTACTCAACCATTAAAAAGAATGAAATCATGCCATTTGTAGTAACATGGATAGAGCTAGAGATTATCATACTAAGTGAAGTAAGTGAGATAGAGTAAGACAAATATCCCATAGTATAACTTACGCATAGAATCTAAAAAATGATACAAATGAATTTATTGACAAAACAGAAATAGACTCAGATAGGAAAAAATCTTATTGTTATCAAATGGGATGGATAAATTAGGAGTTTGGGATTATGATATATACACTACTATGGGCTTCCCTGGTGGCTCAGATGGTAAAGAACCTGCCTGCAATGCAGGAGACCAGAGTTTGATCCCTGGGTCAGGAAGATCCCTTGGAGAAGAGAATGGCAACCCACTCTAGTATTCGTGTCTGGAGAATCCCATGGACAGAGGAATCTGGGGGCCTACAGTCCATGGGGTCACAAAGAGTCAGACACGAGTGAGTAACTAACACACACACACACACACACGTATACACTGTGCTGTGCCAGGCTTTAGTCACTCCATCATGCCTGACTCTTTGTGACCCCGTGGACTATAGCCCCCCAGATTCCTCTGTCTGTGGGATTCTCCAGACAAGAATATTGGAGTGTGTTGCTAAACCCTCCTCCAGGGACATATACACAACTATACATAAAATAGATCACCAACAAGTACCTACTGCATAGCACAGGAAATTATGTTCAGTATCTTGTAATAACCTATAATAGAAAAGAGTCTATTGTTCACTTGCTAGGTTGAGTCTGACTCTTTGCGACCTCAGGGACTATAGCATGCCAGGGTCCTCTGTCCTGCACTGTCTCCTGGAGTTTGCTCAGATTCATGTCCATTGAGTCAGTGATGCCATCTACCATCTCATCCTTTGGTGCACTCTTCTCCTTTTGCCTTCAATCTTTCCCAGCATCAGGGTCTTTTCCAGTGAGGGTGCTTCGCATCAGGTGGCCAAAGATGGTCTGGTACTCCCATCTTTTTAAGAATTTCCCCTAGTTTGTTGTGATCCACCTAGTCAGAGACTTTAGAGTAATCAATGAAGCAGAAGTAGATGTTTTTATGGATCTCCTTTCCTTTCTCAATGATCCCACAAGTGTTGGCAATTTGATCTCTGGTTCCTCTGTCTCTTTGAAACCCAGCTTGTACATCTATCTGGACATTCTTGGTTCACATACTGCTGAAACCTAGCTTAAAAGATTTTGAGTACAACCTTGCTAGCCTGTGAGAAGAGTGCACTTGTCTGATAGTTTGAACATTCTTTGGCATTGCTCTTACTTGGGGTTGAAATGAAAACTGACCTTTTCCAGTCCTGGGACCACTGCTGAGTTTTCCAAATTTGCTGACATATTAAGTGCAACACTTTACCAGCATCATCTTTTAGGATTTTAAATAGCTCGGGTGGAATTCTGTCAACCTCCACTAGCTTTGTTCATAGTAATGCTTCCTAAGGCCCACTTGACTTTGACACTCCAGGATGTTCAGCTCTAGGTGAGTGACCACACCGTTATGGTTGTCTGGGGGCATTATGACCTTTTTTTGTATAGTTCTGTGTATTCTTGCCACCTCTTCTTAATCTCTTCTGTCCTTACCATTTATATCCTTTATTGTGCCCATTCTTGCATGAAATGTTCTCTTGTTATCTCCAATTTTCTTTAAGAGATCTCTAGTCTTTCCCAGTCTATTCTTTTCCTCTATTTATTTGCATTGTTCGTTGAAGGAGGCTTTCTTACCTTTCCTTGCTATTCTCTTGAATTCTGCATTCAGTTGGGTATATCTTTCCCTATCTTCTTTTCCTTTCACTTCTCTTCTTTCCTCAGCTATTTGTAAAGCCTTCTCAGACAACCACTTTGCCTTGTTGAATTTCTTTTTTCTTTGGGATTGTTTTGGTCACTACTTCCTATACAATGTTATAAACTTCTGTCCATAGTTCTTCAGGCATTCTGTCTACCAGATCTAATCCTTTGAATCTGTTCATCACCTCCACTATATAATCATAAGGAATTTGATTTAAGTCATACCTGAATGGCTTAGTGGTTTTCTCTACATTCTTCAACTTAAGCCTGAATTTTGTAATAAGGAGTTCATGATCTGAGCCACCATCAGCTTCAGGTCTTGTTTTTGCTGACTGCATAGAGTTTCTCCATCTTCGACTGCAAACAATATAATCAGTCTGATTTCACCATCTGGTGATGTCCATGTGTAGAGTTGTCTCTTGTTTTGTTGGAAGAGGGTGTTTGCTATGACCAGTGTGTTCTCTTGGCAAAACTGTTAGCCTTGGCCCTGCTTCATTCTGTACTCCAAGGCCAAACTTGCCTGTTACTCCAGGTATCTCTTGGCTTCCTACTTTTGCATTCTAGTCCCTTATTATGAAAAGGACATCTTTTTTGGTGTTAGTTATAGAAGGTCTTGTAGGTCTTCATAGAACCAGTCAGCTTCAGCTTCTTTGGTATTAGTGGTTGAGGTGTGGACTTAGAGTACTGTGATGCTGAATGGTTTGCCTTGGAATGAGATCGTTCTGTCGTTTTTGAGATTGCACCCAAGTACTGCATTTCGGACTTTTTTGTTGACTGTAAGGGCTACTCCATTTCTTCTAAGGGAGGCTTTCTCACAGTAGTAGATATAATGATCATCTGAATTAAATTCTGCCATTCCTGTCCATTTTAGTTCACTGATTCCTAAAATGTTGATGTTCACTCTTGCTATCTCCTGCTTGACCACTTCCAACTTACCTTGATTCACGGACCTAACATTCAAGTTCCTATGCAATATTGTTTTTTACAGCATCAGACTTTACTTTCACCACCAGACACATCCACAACTGAATGTCACTTCTCTTTTGGCCCAGCCACTTCATTCTTTCTGGAGCTATTAGTAATTGCCCTCTGCTCTTTACCAGTAGCATATTGGACATTTACCAACCTGAGTGACTTATCTTCTGGTGTCGTATCTTTTTGCCTTTTCATCCTGTTCATGGGGTTTTTGCAGCAAGAGTACTGGAGTGGTTTGCTATTCCCTCCTTTGTCAGAACCCTTCATTATGACCCGTCTGTCTTGGGTGACCCTCATGGCATGGCTTATATCTTTGTTGAGTTACGCAAGCCCCTTTGCCCTGACAAGGATGTTGTCCATGAAATTGTACATATGTGTGTTTGTGTATACATATAAAACTACATAGATATATAACTGAATCACTTCATATGCCTGAACATAATACAGTATTGTAAATCAACTGTATTTCAATAAAAATAAAAAAACACAATTGTGGAGAATACAAGAGATCTGTGAAACTAAAGAGTAATTTCTCCTTACTCTTAGATATAACATTTGCAATTCCACAATAATGTCAAATTAGTTCATAAAGAAGTGGAAGCAAATGAAGTAGTGATAAACTAGGTATAATTACTACAACTCAAAATGATGTTTAATATGTAAATACCATCTAGTACTACAGTGAATATAAAAAAACGACTGTCTACTGGGAAGAGTGATTTAGTTAGTGTGATGATTTTTCCATAAACAACCAAGGAAAGATGAGGAAGAATCTGAATATTGGTTTTATTGGATGGTACCACAGTACAGTCTTATGAAATTGTCATGAAACCCCTAAAGTCTCTATGTGGCTTTCCAGCAAAGCATGGTGACCGCTCTGGCAAATCAAAACATTTTTTTTTTTCAGCAGAAGTATAAAATAATACTTATAGTACAAAATTGATTGTCACTAAGACAGAAAAGAGACCAAACATTAGAAGCATTATTTAAAATTATAATACTTGTAGAAAATACAAATACAATTCTTGCTTTTGATAAGAAGCTTGTAAAACCACCTATAAAGTTGACAAATAAAGCTCGTACAGAAGAGACAAGCTATAGGCACAATTTCTTTACTAAAAAGTCATTTTGGGCATTGCCTTAAATCAATGGTGTACAATGTAGAAAAGCAATTACTGTCACTTACATGTTGGCAGATAATTTGCTTTTATTGTTGGACAAAGCCAATTCCAGCATATGTGTAGCACATGAAGAAATGCTAGGCTATGCTTTTCGTCTCATTTATCACTAAAACTCATTTTGTAAGCTGTGTTATCAAGGAGAAATCTTTTGAATAATAACTGAGAAAAAAGATGCCCTGGGATCAGTATTGTCAGAATACCACTTGTGAGAACAACAAAGAGCACCACTGGTGGTGGTTTTATTGCTGAGTTGTGTCCAACTCTTGTGACCCCATGGACAGATAAGCTTGGCAGGCTACAGTCAATGGGATTCTCCAGGCAAGAATACTGGAGTGGGTTGCCATTTCCTTCTCCAAAGAGCACTGCTACATGAGTGAAATTGCAGTTGAATCAAATCTACACGTTACTTTACTCATTGGGAACAGTCATGGGTCAGTATGTTGTGTGAAGGATATTCTCTGCTTGTTTAGTTACAGTAATACTCTACCTTTTTGAGCCAGGGTCACAACAAAAATCACATAGTGCACTCAAAATAGGATAATTCATGGATGGTTTATTTACAAAGGAACTATTCGTAAATATCTGGTTGAGAACCACAAGGGCTATTGCAGCAGCCCAGGGATTAGTAAAACCCAATTAACAATATTTTCACTCCTTCATGTAAGTCCAGCCAAATTCATTTAATTTAAATATTGTTGACACAATTTTTTAGCCAAGAGAACACATTGGTCATAGCAAGCACCCTCTTCCAACAACACAAGAGAAGACTACACGTGGATATCACCAGATGG
This sequence comes from Cervus canadensis, assembly GCF_019320065.1. NCBI lineage: Eukaryota > Metazoa > Chordata > Mammalia > Artiodactyla > Cervidae > Cervus > Cervus canadensis. The sequence goes on along the minus strand of NC_057391.1, from coordinate 59,974,696 downwards.
TCAGTACTGAAATCAAACTGATTATATTCTTTGCAGCTAAAGATGGAGAATGCTAAAAAAAAAAAAAAAAGATGGAGAACGCTATACGATCAGCAAAAACAAGGCTGGGAAGTGACTGTGGCTCAGATCATAAAGTCCTTATTGCCAAATTCAGACTTAAATTGGAGAAAGTAGGGAAAACTGGTAGACCATTCAGATATGACCTAAATCAAATCCCTTATGATTATACAGAGAAAGTGACAAATAGATTCAAGGGATTAGATCTGATAGACAGAGTGCCTGAAGAACTCTGGACAGAGGTTCATGACATTGTACAGGAGGCAGTGATCAAGACCATCCCCAAGAAAAAGAAATGCAAAAAGGCAAAATGGTTGTATGATGAGGCCTTACAAATAGCTGAGAAAAGAAGAGAAAGGCAAAGGAGAAAAGGAAAGATACGTCCATTTGAATGCAGAATTCTAAAGAATAGCAAGGAGAGATAAGAAAGCATTCCTCAGTGATCAATGCAAAGAGATAGAGGAAAACAATAGAATAAGAAAGACTAGAGATCTCTTCAAGAAGACTGGAGATGCCAAGGGAAAATTTCATGTAAAGATTGACACATTAAGGACAAGAATGGTATGGACCTAACAGAAGCAGAAGATTTTAAGAGGAGGTGGCAAGAATACCCATAAGAACTATGCAAAAAAGATCTTCATGACCCAGATAATCACGATGGTGTGATCACTCACCTAGAGCCAGACATCCTGGAATGTGGAGCCAAGTGGGCCTTAGGAAGCATCACTATGAACAAAGCTAGTGGAGGTGATAGAATTCCAGTTGAGCTATTTCAAATCCTAAAAGATGATGCTGCGAAAGTGCTGCAATCAATATGCCAGCTAATCTGGAAAACTCAGCAATGGCCACAGGACTGGAAAAGGTCAGTTTTCATTCTAATCCCAAAGAAAGGCAATGCCAAGGAATGTTCAAATTACTGCCCAATTGCACTCATCTCACATGCTAGGAAAACAATGCTCAAAATTCTCCAAGCCAGGCTTCAACAGTATGTGAACTGTGAATTTCAAGATGTTCAAGCTGGATTTAGAAAAGGCAGAGGAACCAGAGATCAAACTGCCAACATCTGCTGGATCATCAAAAAAGCAAGAGAGTTTCAGAAAAACATTTGCTTTATTGACTACACCAAAGCCTTTGACTGTGCAGATCACAACAAACTGGAAAATTCTTCAAGAGATGGGAATACCAGACTACCTGACCTGAGAAATCTGTATGCAGGCCAAGGAGCAACAGTTAGAACTGGACATGGAAGAACAGACTGGTTCCAAATTGGGAAAGGAGTACGTCAAGGCTATATATTGTCACTGTGCTTATTTAACTTATACGCAGAGTATATCATATGAAATGCCAGGCTGGATCAAGCACAAGCTGAAATCAAGATTGCTGGGAGAAATATCAATAACTTCATATAAGCAGATGTGACACCACCCTTATGGCAGAAAGTGAAGAACTAAAGAGCCTCTTGATAAAAGTGAAAAAGGAGAGTGAAAAAGTTGGCTTAAAACTCAACATTCAGAAAACTAAGATCATGGCATCTGGTCCCATCACTTCATGGGAAATAGATGGGGAAACAGTGGAAACAGTGTCAGACTTTATTTTCTGGGGCTCCAAAATCACTGCAGATGGTGACTGCAGCCATGAAATTAAAAGACACTTACTCCTTTGAAGGAAAGTTATGACCAACCTAGACAGCATATTAAAACGCAGAGACATTACTTTACCAACAAAGTTTCCTCTAGTCAAAGCTATGGTTTTTCCAGTAGTCATGTATGGATGTGAGAGTTGGACTATAAAGAAAGCTAAGCACTGAAGAATTGGTGCTTTTGAACTGTGGTGTTGGAGAAGACTCTTGAGAGTCCCTTGGACTGCAAGGAGTTCCAACCAGTCCATCCTAAAGGAAATCAGTCCTGAATATTCATTGGAAGAACTGATGCTGAAGCTGAAGCTCCAATACTTTGGCCATCTAACGCAAAGAACTGACTCATTTGAAAAGACCCTGATGCTGGGAAAGATTGAAGGCAGGAGAAGAGTACAACAGAGGATGAGATTTTTGGATGGCATCACTTTTGACGCAGTATACATGAGTTTGAGTAGGCTCTGGCCGTTGGTGATGGACAGGGAAGCCTGGCGTGCTCAGCCCATGGGGTTGCATAGAGTCGGACGTGACTGAGCAACTGAACTGATTGTTGACATAGAGCTAAGGCATTTCTCAGGCCTGTGTATCAGACTCCTCTTGGGTGAGGTCTCATATCATCTCTCCCCCACTTGATCCTGGCTATGTCCATGGCCAAGAATTTCATGCCTACTGTGATTTGCTTTGCAGCAGCATCACCTCTCCCCATGTTTGCCCTGAGTCTCTTACTTCCTGCCTGGATCTTTTTTTATTTAATTAAAAAAAAATTTTTTTTTTTCGGCTGTATTGTGCACCATGCAGGATCTTAATTCCCCAGCCAGGGATCAAACTGGTACCTTCTACAGTGGAAGTGTGAAGTCCTAACCACCGGACCACCAGGGATCTTCTGATATTATTCAGCGTGAGACCTTGAGAGTCCACTGGGCATTCTCATCTTCAGCTACGAAGTTGGGAGGAGTTAATGCCTTAAGGAGCAAATCTCAGCCAAGCAAAGTTGAAAGTCAATAAATGCCTTCCAACACTGGGAAAGCTGTTCTGAGATGTACTCCACATACTCTTCAGACGGTTCCCACGAAATTTAACATCAACCACCTACATCAGTAATCACCCACTTATATCAGTAAGTCCACTCAATAATTCAGCCTTGTATTGACTTCCTTTCCTTCTCTATTTCAATGTAGATAATACCCAAAAGATATAATATCAGTAATTTCCTTCAAGAAACACTTCCTGACCCCCATGCTATTAGGGGCTTAAATTTTAGACAGTAGCGTTTTTGAGGGTGCAGGCCATATTAGAAGTTTTGAAGGCACAATTATCCCCCTCCAGGTTCAGACTTCCACACATAAAACTGAAGTATAGTTAGTTATTTTTAGCAATATTTTACTTTGAGTGAGGGCTCCAACCTGGGGTCGGGTGGTCTCTGCATATATCCATGTGGTGTGCTCCATGGGGTCATGGAGTGTAGGTTGCCAGGCTCCTCTGTCCATGGGTGTTTCTCAGGCAGGAATATTGGAATGGGCTGCCGTTTTCTCCTCCAGGGGATCTTCCTGACACAGAGATCAAACCTGAGTTTCCGGTGTCTCCTGCACTGGCAGGCAGAGTCTTGACTGCTGAGCTCCCTGGGAAGCCCCTGTATATCCACGTCATGCTGAGTATTTATAATGTGACTGAAGATACAGCGATTCATTTAATGTTTATTTATCGTTTTCAGGTTCTCTGGGACAGCAGTACCTAATTAAAAAGTATTCTTGAACTCAGTGCTGCAAAACTGAAGTTGGAGTTAGTGTCCTAGTACTTCTTGGAGTTATGTTAACAAGCTCTGAAATTCTGTCTGAAGTTCTCCCTCTAGATGGCCTATTTCTCTTGTTTTCTAGTAGCTTGTGGAATTTTATATCTAACCTTAAACAATGTTGTTTCAATCTGGATAATCTTCCTATCAAAACCTTCAGTTGATGGAAAAATCTTTTCTACCATTTTTAATAACATTTTCCTCTTTTGCTTATCTTTTAACTGAACTTCTCTTTTCTGAAGGCATAATCTTAAAGATTCAGCACTCATGCTTTCTTCGTCTTATGCTTTTCATGCTTTAGATGTAGATACTGAGATATTCTTTGAAATGCAATTTAAAAAGGTAATATCCTTACACTCACTTCCTTTGGAGGAGATGTATTTTAGGTGGGAAATAGAAAGACTTTAAAAGATCAGATATTTTATTTGATTCATTTGACGCGTATCTTATTTGAAACATAACTGTTTTGTTTGTTTCCTTGTCTGCTTTACATCTGATAGTCTTAATGGATGGGTTTAATGCGTTCTTTTATGTGGTCATTTATGGTGTATTTAGACATTTCTAACAACTTAGTTTGTATTATCTTTATTTTCCTTTTTTCCTTCCTTGCCTCCTCTTGGCTTGACAAAATTATATTTCTTCCCCCTCCCTGAGTTAAATTATAAACAGACATTTAAAGTTTATATTTTATTAATAACATATATAATTAAACAGTGTGTCCTTAGTGTGCTGGGGTGTTCTCCTTGGGAGGAGATGAAAGATACCAAAGTCACATTTTCTGGTTTTTTTTTTTCTATTGATGTTTATATACTTAGTGCTACTTTTGAAATGAAATTTTGGCTATTAGTTATATTGCTGATATTTTACTCAGTTTTCTCTTCACCATTTGCTTTGCATTCCATCCCTTCCTGTCTTCTTGCTGTGGCAATTATTTAATAGCATCTATCATTCACAGACCCCTCTTGAAATAAAAAGCTTAGTCCTTTTGTATTTGTAAAAACCTAGTTCCCTTACTCTTGAGTAGTAATCTGGTAGGTTTAAACATCTTCACATTTTATATTTTCCCACAGAATTTTGAGAATTTTAGTCTGTTTTCACCTGTCAGTTTCTTTTGTTGATGAGATTTCTTCTGTTTATCTCTGAGATAGATAAGACAGAATATGCACAAAAGAACAGCAACTAGATTAAGATAATTACAGACTAATAAAGTCTATAATTTTTCAGGATGGAGATTTATTTTTATTAATTTTAATTAGATCTTGGTTCAAACTTCTCTAGAAATTAAGAAAAACACATGTATTCAAATAGAAATTGCATCGGATTATTTTTTACTCTTTCTTCAATTCTTACGTCCTGGAACTTCTGTTAGGCCTGTGTTGGGGCTCTTCTGTGTTCCTAGTTCTCTTTCACATATTTTCTGTATTATTTCTGGGCTGCTCTCCAGGTGCATTTCTCCAGGATTAATTCTTTGTTCAACTGTCTTATGTCACGAGTTTATCTCACATACGTGTCACTTTAAGATAGACTCATGGAGACCTGTGAAGGGAATTTCTCAGACAAGACTATAAATTAATTAAAAAAAATCATTATCTATCAGAAAACGTTCCCCAGTTTAAGCTGAATGATACCAGTATAAAGTAGATGTGCTCAGTGTTGAAATAATATTCTCTTACAATTGTAGTTTTGTATGTTTATTTTATTTGCTAAATGTTTATTTATTTATTTGGCTCCATCTTAGTTGTGGCTCATGAGATCTTTGTTGTGGTGCCTGGGTTTAGTTGCCTCACAGCAGGTGGGATCTTGGTTCTCCAACCAGGGATTGAACCTGGCCCCCGGCAATGGAAGGCAGATGCTTAACCACTGAGCCACCAGGGCAGTCCCTACAATTGTAATTGTGTCTGTGTGTCGTAATTTTAAAACCTTGCTAAAAGATGTCTAAGCTTTGGTGTTTTAATTTTACTTAGAATTTGGAGAACACTTTTTTTAACAACAAAAAATTTGAGTCTAGTTGATTTACTGGTTAGAATGGCCACCATCAAAAAATCCACAAAAAATAAGGGCTAGAGAGGATGTGGAGAAAAAGAAACCGTTCTACCCTGTTGGTGGGAATATAAATTGGTCCAGCCAGTCTGGAGAACAGCATGAAGCTTCCTTAAAATACTTAAAGAGCTACCGTTTGATCCAACAAACCCACTCCTGGACATATATCCACAAAAAATCATAATTCAAAAAGATACATGGACCTCAGTGTTTATTGCAGCTCTGTTTTCAATAGTCAAGACATGGAGAACACTTTATATAACATACGAAGATTTTCATCTCAGGAAAGTTTTATTCATTTATATTATTTTGCTAATGCTCTTGTCTCATTATTCCTGAAGATGTATAATTATAGAAATGGGGAGGGATTTCCCTGGTAGTCCAGTGGTTAGGACTCCATGCTGGCACTGCAGGGGGCACAGGTTCAATCCCTGGTCGGGGAACGAAGAACCCACATGCTTGGCAGTGCAGCCTGTGTGTGTGTGTGTGTGTGTGTGTGTGTGTAGGTAGATATATGTACATACATGAAATGGAGAAGAACAGGTATTGATACTTTCACCATTTACTTTGACTTGCTTCCTCTGCAATCAAGGAGAATTTACCAAGGGTGTTTTCTGTGCCACTAATTGTTATCTGAGTTTGAATGCTACTCTGTTCTCCTTCCATTATGGTTTCAAATTATTTTACTACATTTTCATTTTTTTCTTTCAGTTGTTTTTTCCCATGTTACTGGTTGAATTGCTTGTGATATTTTGTTTATATTCCTTAGGGACCACATTTTCATGCATTTTAGTGAGAATGATGAGACATTTTGCTTAAAACAATTTTCTAAGTTTTATAGAAAGTAATTTTTAGGTTATTTGTTCATCTTGAGTTTATAATGTCATTTTTTTTTAAGTATACTTTTCACTGGTAAGACAGAAGAAAGCCAATATGAGACCTTTCCTGACTACAGATATGTTTAAATGTGTGTATTATACCTGTTCAAATGCCCTTTTCAGGGCTACAGCTGAAAGGGAGCAATCTTGCTTTCTGCTGGTAGCAACATGGAGGCTGGGCTGGAAAGACTAGAGAGTAGATGCTAATAGACCAATCTGAAGATGTTGAAGTCTAAATTATTACAGAGGTTGGGGGATGTATTGGAAAGATGCGATAGACTAAAACAATACTGTCCTCCTCTGACTCACCTATTTGCCATTTTCAAAGGTGATTGTCTGTAAAGTTTCTAGCTTGGAAAATTGAGGCAACAATGTTGTTAGTGGAAATAGAGCCACAAGAATAGGTGGCTGCTTTCCTAGTTTGTTTCTGCAGCATCACTATGAGATGCCCTTCTTCCCAGCTGAGACTTTTAGAGAATCACTGGAGTGAAGTCAGAAAGAGAAAAACAAGTATGGTATGTTAATACATACATATGGAATCTAGAAAAATGGTACTGATGAACCTATTTGCAGAGGAGGAATAGAGATGCAGATGTAAACAGACTTGTGGATACAGAGGCAGGGAAAGGAAAGGAAAGGGTGGGGTGAATTGAAAGAGAAGCATTGCTATATATATATATACACGCAACCATGTGTTACATTGACAGCTAGTGGGAAGCTGCTATATAGCACAGGGAGCTCAGCTCAGTGCTCTGTGATAACCCAGGGGGGTGGGCTGGGGGAGCTGGGGGAGCTGGGGGAGAGGCTCAAGAGGGAAGGGTCTATGCATACATATGGCCGATTCATATTGTCACATAGCAGAAACTAGCACAACATTGTAAAGCAATTATACTCGAATGACAAAAAAACTAAAACCAGACTGAAACTGGGGAAAAAAAATCACTGGAAGGATGAGACAAATAAAGAGAGGGAAGATTGGGAGCCCAACATGAGGTAGATTTGGGCTAGGGAACTAGTCCAATTTAGGCCTGGGTATTTTAGAGTTATTTGATTCTCAATACAGTATATGTCTTGATTATAGGAAAATTACTGTCTCTGGAGTTAGAACAAATTAAGTTTGGGGCCAAAGGCAGTTCATAATTGTGCTACAAAAGATTGGTTGTGGACACCAAGGACACTGCTGGTTTGGAGACATACTAGTGAGCTGTGAAAATGATGAAATTGAATACATGCTCTAAACTGCATACAGTTCTTGGTAAGCTGTGCTGAGAACATCAATGCAGACTTGCTGATGATTTCAGAGGAAACTGATTATTCTGCAAGTAGAAGATTAAATTAGGAAAGGTGGCAATCTGGAAAGTGATCTCTCAGTCCTTTATAATTTTTATAATAAGATGAATGAGGAATGAAAGTTGTGGCCGATCTATCTCAGGAAGTGGGTCACAGACCTTGGCTAGGAAGGCACCTCTACAATTCCAAATCTGAGTACATCTTCAGAGACGCAAGCCTGGGTTAGCCAATAGGGAGGCTGCTCCATGTGTTGGAAAATCATGAGATATCCCCAAAGCAGACAATTTCCACTTTTAGTAAGCCCAAGGAAATAACCCTTTACCTCTGGCCAAAGGAGGATGCTGACTTCAAATAATGAATATTTAGGGCCAATCACACCTACCTCTACTTTTTCACATCAGTTCATAAGCACTTATTAAGCATCTTAGTATCATAAAACAGAACAGGGTTTTGTCTTAATTAATATAAAGCATTTAATCACTCATAAAAATGTCTAAATGTCATCCTAAGATTTTCACTTACATATCAGAGGGTTGAAGAGATCTCACTTTATGAAATAACATCTGTCATAAATAAGGAGATATATAACTGGGCAGTAGAAGAGATTATATTGATTCATTTGGAACATGATAGATGGAGCTACATGTAATAATGTTTTAGCTGAAGCTTCTGTTACAAAATTGAGGAGAGACCCTGGTGATTTCCTAATAAACAAAACCAAACCAACAAAGTAGTGTGATGCTGCTCAGAGCAGAGATAATGAGAAACCAATGGAGAAAACTGAAATTTTCAAGTCACTCAATAGTGTTCTGGTGACCAGAGCGGATAAGGGTTTGGCTCATTACTATGTAAGCCTCAGTAGCACACAGGAATTCAGGAAGGACTAGCAAAAGAGCATAAGTGCAGGATTCTGAGCAACTAATGGAGGAGGAAGGTAAAGATGATGCTGTGGAAAAGATAATACAATGTACATTCTATAGTAGCAAAGGGAAAACTCTTAGGGATTCAGAGTTAAAAGCCATTTGGTGGAGGTTAGCAGAAAGACTAACAGCCCAGGGAGACCATTTGGCTCTGACCCTCTCAAGGGCACATCAGGCTTGGTGGCCACAAGGTTACTATGATGAAGGTAGGTAGGCTGGGCAAGGGATCAAAAACCAAGGGCAGAGGGTCTGGGTGATGAATGGAACTGAATAATGAAACAGAATTGCCTATAACTTAAGCTACCCTACAAATGTATTAGTTGAGTCCTTTAGACAACAGAGGCAGAGTTGAGGGGAAAAAATATATTGGCCAGTAATACTCATAAGAGGCAAAGGAAGGTGACAGGTTTGGATAGAGGGGGTCATTGAAGTTTCTACCAGCCAGATTGTGAGCTCCTGAGTAAAGGTTGCCCATGAGCTCCCCTGGTGGCTCAGAGGTTAAAGCATCTGCCTGTAATGCGGAAGACCTGGGTTCGATTCCTGGGTTGGGAAGATCCCCTGGAGAAGGAAATGGCAGTCCACTCCAGTATTCTTGCTGTTGGAGAATCCCATGGACGGAGGAGCCTGGTGGGCTACAGTCCACGGGGTCCCAGAGAGTTGGACACAACTAAGCGATTTCACTTTCACTTTCTATTGGGTATAAGTGGTAAGTCTTTGTAGTCATTTGCTGGACTACCTTTAAGAGCATGTTGTGGTTGTTCTCAGTCATGTCTGACTTTCTGTGACCCCATGGACTATAGCCCCCTAGACTTCTTTGTCCATGGAACTTTTTAGGCTAGAATACTGAAATGGGTTGCCACTTCCTACTCCAGAGGATCTTCCCAACCCAGGGATCAAACCCATGTCTCTTGCATCTCCTGCACTGGCAGGCAGATTCTTTACACCTAGTGCCACCTGGAAAGCTCCCTTAAGAGAGTGATCTCAGCTCAAAATTGAGGCATATATGAAGGGTTATCAGCTAGCCACACTTCCTACATCTGGGCATGTTCCTGGAAAGAGATCTGAACAGCACAATTGCACTTCACCTCTTGTACCACACAGAGTTACTCCTCTTTTTGGCAGGGAGCAGCTGATCCAGGATTTCAGTGAACCACTTACATTGAAGAAAAACTTAAAAGGAAGTTGGTGGGATGTAATACAGTTGATGTGTTTGGGCTCAGGGCTGCAACTGGACCTCACTGTCTCGCTTCTCCAACAAACATCCTAAATTATCTTTACCTTTAGTTATATCTCTTTTGGTGTATCTAGTTTATCTCCTGGTATGAGCAAACTTTCATTCCTGAGGAGCTTATGCCCTTGGTAACAATATTCTTCCCAGGCTGAGTTACTGGATTCATCCATTTGCTGTCACGTTTAGGTAACTGTTATGAACTGAATGTGTCCCGCCAAAATTCATGGTGAAGCCTAACCTCCATGTGATGAAGTGAGCCCTTTGGAAAGTAAAAAGGTCATCAGTGTGGAGCCTTATGATGGGATTAGTGCTTTTATAAGAAGAGATATCAGAAAACTTGCTCTCTCTCTGAGGACACAAGCGAAGAGGAATCTCCACCAGGAACCAATCAGTCAGTGATGCATTCAGACTTCCCAGCCTCCAGAACTATAAGAAATAAATGTCTATTGTTTAAGCCACCCAGTTAATGGTATTATGGTATAGCAACCCAAACTGACTAAGACACGGAAATACTAAGAGGTACCTAAATGGATCACCTGAGTGCCATACAGATTCCTCCCTGCCTCTATTGAGTAAAAGAAACATTAAAAATTATTTATCTTTTAATTAATTAATTAATTTTTATGGAAGGCCATTATTTGTTATCTGCCTTAAATATAGTAATGTGTACATGTCAATTTCAAGCTCCCTATCTATCTACCTCACACTTCCCTCCTGGTAACCATAAATCCATTCTCTAAGTCTGCAAGTCTGTTTTGTAAATACGTTCATGTGTATCATTTTTTTAAAAAAGATTTTGCATATAAGCAATATGATATTTGTCTTCTCTGTCTGATTTACTTCACTGAGTATGATAATCTCCAGATCCATCCATCTTGCTGCAAATGGCATTATTTCATTCTCTTTAATGACTGAGTAATATTGTATTATATCTGTATCTATATATATGTGTGTATACACACCACCCCCCCCCCCCCCCCACATCTTTATCCATTCATCTGTCAATGGACATTTAGGTTGCTTCTGTGTCTTGGTTGCTGTTCACATACTGCGATGAACATTGGGGTATATGTATACTTTCAACCCATGTTTTCCTCTGGATAAATGCCCAAGAGTGGGATTGCTGCATCATATGGTAGCTCTGTTTTTAGTTTTTTAAGGAACATCCGTACTGTTCTCAATAGTGGCTGCACCAATTTACATTCCTACCAATAGTGTAGGAGGGTTTCCTTTTCTCTACACTCTCTCCAGCATTTATTGTTTGCAGATAAAAGCAACATTATCTCATTCTGTTGATCAGGATCAACTAATCCTACCAAGAAGGAGACACCCCTTCTTACCTGCTCATCCATGAGCTTAAAAAGTCCCAAGTGTTCAGGTATTAGTTATATATTATAGTGTGATGGGATTCTTGCTGAGCTCTCTGGCAAGAGTGCATTGTCTTTGATGAACAGAAACTCTAGTCTCGCCAAATTGGGAATTATGAGGATGAAAAGCACAAAGTCCTCTAGTGGGGCACTGGAATCATTAAAAGCAGAGCCATTCCTGCTTTCACCCTTTAGATCCAAAGACTTATATAAGCTTTCTATTGGGGATACAGTGCCAAAAAGAGGCTTGGCATTCTCTCTGAAGGTTGCCTCTGAGCCTGGTGCTTCACATTCAGCAGACCATTTCAATATTTTGTCAGGCCATGAGATCTGGGTTGACACAGGAGTGATAAGATCAATGGATCCTATGAACATGGGCCCACTCTGATACTTCTTCTGCTGTGAAGTATGCCTATTGCCCGGATGCTTTGTTGTGTGAGATTCCATGACTGTGAATCAAGTACACTGTATATCCATGGTGCTGGCTGAGGCTCTGTGGACTGGAAGGACAGATTCATAAGGAATAAATATCTCTTCTTATGAGAAGGAATCAATAACCTTTTCTAGGATGGCAGTGGCTGTCTGTTGTCAACTTGTTAGCAGGTGTCCAATTGGTCTCCTTAAGGAATGGTGTCATATTAAGGGCTCAGCTTTATTTTACTGGCAGTTTGAACATCAGAACTGCAGAGATGATATGACCCTTGATAATCAATGGGTCTAAGAATATCTTCTTTCTCAGCCACCATGGTCATTTCATTTACATTCCCATTATTCTAGCCTTGGGTAGCTGTTGAAAAAGATAACTGATATCAACTTGCTGTTTTATTTTATCTGATTGTTTAGTGTCTCTTCTAAGGTGAATGCTTCATGGGAGCCATAAGTATGTTATATGAAAATTTTACATTTTGTGCCCATTCCTGCATGTCTATCTACATGCATCTGTTCTAGTCTTACTTTTCTTTGATCTTATTCTTTTTCTTACATATATAATCACTTTAGGCCACTTCTTCTTTCACATGTAATAGATGCCATGTGTACTCTTCAAAGCTTTCCTGTTTGGGAGGATTTTCTATTTCCACTATCTAGGTCATCCCTGAGTGAGATACCTATTTCTTTTGGATTGTATTCATATACGAACGAATCCATCCATGAGTCAAGTTTAGAATTTTCCCTGCTTCTTTAACTTGATACCATCTATTTGAGAACTGCTGGAGGAATACTGGTACAAGAGTGGTGGGTGACATGGAGATCGGGGCTATCTACTCGTGGTGGTTGCATGTACCCTAGTTCTGCATGTGCTTTGTCCAAAATGTGCCATTTCTGCATTATTATGTATTGCTACTTAGGATACTAGCTTTTATGACTTGGAGACTCCAGTTCTTTATAAACACTTTGGATTCACGGGCACTTGGTGTCCCATGGTCAGTCACTCATTTATGTAAAATCTGGGGAGTATGTCAAGAGATGTTTGTCAAAAGATGTATAATTCTTTGCTACGTATGGCTGATCCTTGCTCTAGAATCCTCAGAGCCTCTGTTGCAAATGAATATGGTGTCTATTCCATGTAAATGCAAGCTGTGTGTGGCCTTCTTTCTTAATTGATAGAAAATAATGTTTTCAAATCAGTAGCTAAATATCATGTAACTGTTCTAGCAGTGACTGCATGACCAACATGGGAATATTAATTGAATTGGCAGAAGTCTGTGTCGTCATCTGGGATTCATCTGTGTCCACTGGTGTCTTCAGGAGACATATGAGGAAATAAAATGGTGATATGACAAGAACCACAACCATGCATGCTTTACCTTTTAAATTCTGACCCTAATCTTTTTCATTCCCTGTGCTGCTCCTGCGTGTGTGCTCAATTGTGTCTGACTCTTTGTGACCCCATGGACTATAGCCCATTAGGCTCCTCTGTCCATGGAATTTCCCAGACAAGAATTCTGTAGTGGGTCACCATTTCCTACTCCATGGGGTCTTCCCGACCCAGGGTTTGAACTCGCATCTCTTGCATCTGATGCATTGGCAGGCAGATACTTTACCAGTGTACCACCTGGGATGCCCCTATTGCCATGAAATGTGGTATTTTTCTTGATATTGGCCAGGAAGTTGGGAGGCATTTCAGAAGCTACCATTTGGCTTGTGGGGAGCAGGTATAATAGTGGGAAGGACCAAAGACCAATGTGAAAGTTACCTCAACTGCCACGTGTATCAATTTCAGTTACACTGCAGGTAACTACAGAAATGCCTACCAAGTAAGTCCATGGATCCAGTAAATTTATCATAAGCTGAATTTTGGCCAAAACTCCACTTATTGCCTTTCTCCTTTAATGTCCCTATTCTATCTGGGAACCATGACAGTGCTTTAGGTCTTTGGGTATCAAAGACATTTTGATATCCACAGGACACAGAATCTGAGCTGTCAGAGTATTCTCTTTTCCACAGTGTGTAATTACCTGAGTTATTGACATTGGTCTCTTTAGGAAGAGACTAGGGGAGTTATTTCAGTATATACTTGTAGTGGTTATCAAGGTCCATTGTCCTGGTGATCTGGCCACTACTTTAGTCATTAGCATATGGGTCTGAAATCCTTGCTTAAGTCTGGGAATTTGGCAAGGGACTTTAAACTTCTATTAGGGTGATCATTCTTAGCTTTCTAATCATTCATTCATTCTTTCTTTGAATATATATTTTTTTCAAGCAGTACTCTCATTGGCTGCTCATCCATTTTTCCTTTATGCAAGTTTATCTTATTAGCCGTTTCCACAGCCTTCTACGGGTCTGGTCAAGCTCCCTTGGCTGTCACTATGAGATTGCTTATTGTTGTGATACTTGAAACCCCCTGGCTTCTGGAGGTTAAGTGAGCTGTCAATTGTCCTGCACTGCTTTGGGGCCCCTTCTCTCCCATTGTTAAGTCTAAGCTAAGCTCTGTGACAGTCTCTCAAACTGTCATCCCTGGCTGGACTTCTATGTGAGGCAGGTGTCTCCTACTAGCCCACTGCTGATGGTCTTGGTGAATGATATGCTCTCTTAGTCTTCTCAAGTAACATAGTTTTCTTTTACGGCTTTTGGCCTCAAATAATATGTTCATTTCAGTGTTGTCTGCTTACCTGAGCTTTCTACTTCTTCATTTTATGTTTATTTTTATTGTGATAAGGACACTTGACATGAGATCTACCCTCTTAACAAATTCTTACATGTGCATACTATATTGTTAACTATAGGCACAGCATGGTACAGCAGAACTGAGCCTTTTTCTTTTCTTCACGATCTGCATTGGGAACTCAGCCACTGCAACTTGACTCACTATGAATCATCATATTCTCCAAGGTGACACTCTAACAGTGATTTGTACCATCCCTTGGGGTTCTTGTCAAGGTGTAACTCTCCTATCCTGAGAGAGTTGTCCCTGAGTCAATAAACTCTTTCTTATCCAGGCTTATGTTCCAGCCTCTTTGATCAACCTTTCTTAAAATATAAGCCGACTTATTTCCTTGGCCCCTGTCAGTATAGTTTGGTTAGTTCTTGCAGTTCTTTGAAGATATCAGTCCTTTCTTTCCTTATCAGGTCCTGCCCATCTCCTGCGGTGTTAACTTACTCTGAGTTATTGATCTTACTGCTAGGACGGGAAGTGACAGACTCAGAGAGGGCCATCTGCTGCCCTTTCAGTAACAGCTCTCTGTCGTGTCCTTACTCATGAAGGAATTACTAGCTCTTGATAAGCAGGGACACCTCTGCAAGTTCTGAGAGCACCGAGAACTATGGCGAGCCAAAACTTTCAGGTTCAGGCATCTAACTGTCCTCATCACTTATGTCCCAGGCCTTCCCAATAGACCTGCTTCTTGGCCATTCAGTCAGTCTTAAAGCTCTATGACTTGTATTGTTAAATCCTGTTTTCCTTTTCTTCAGGCAAATACCCAGAAGTGGAACTTCTGGATCATATGGTAGTTCTATTTTAGTTTTTTGAGGAAACTCCGTACTATTTTCTGTAGTGGCTGCACAAATTTACATTCTTACCAACAGTTCATAAGAGTTCCCTTTGCTCCATATCTTTGCCAGTATTTGTTGCTTTTTGACTTTTTTAAGACAACCATTCTAAGTGTGAGGTGGTATCTCATCATGATTTTGATTTGCATTTCCCTGATGATTAGTGATTTTGAACATCTTTTCACATACCTGTTGGACATCAGTATGTCTTCTTTGGAAAAATGTCTATTCACATCCTCTGTTCATTTTAGAAACTGGGTTGTTGTTTTCTTGCTATTGAGTTGTTTGAATTTCCTATATACTTTGGATATTAACTTCTTATGAGAAACACTTTTGCAAAATTTTCTCCCATTTTTGTGTCTTTCTCTTCACTCTATTTATTGTTTCCTGTGCTATGCAGAAGCTTTTAGTTTGATGCAATTCCATTTGTCTATTTTTGCTTTTGTTTCTCATGCTTTTGTTGCCATATCCAAAAAATCGTTGCCAAAACCAATTTCAAGAAGGTTTTTCTCTATTTTCTTCCAGTGATTTTTATGGTTTTAAGCCATATATTTAGTCTCTAACCTACTTTGAGGTGATTTTTGTATATGGAGTGATATGAGTCCAGTTCAGTATTCTGTATGTGAAAAATAAGTTTTCCCAAAACCATTAATAAAGAGACTGTCCTTCCCTGATGTGTGTTCTTGGCACTTTTGTCAAAGATCAGTTGTCCATCAATGTGTGGATTTATTTTTGGGTTTGGCACTCTCTTTCTTTGGTCTATGTGTCTGTTCTTTTCTCCAGGATCATGCTGTTTTAACAACTGTAGCTTTGTTGTACACATTGAAAGCAGGTAGTGTAATGCATCCAACTTTTTAAACATTTGTTTAAGATTGCTTGGGCTACTGGTAGCCTCTTGTGGTTCCATATTAATTTTAGGGTTGCTTTTTTCTACTTCTGTGAAAAGTGTCATTGGAATTTTGATAGGGATTACATTTACTCTGCAGATTACTTTAAGCAGTATGGACATTTTAACAGTATTAAGCACAGGGAAGCCTGGCATGCTGCAGTCCATGGGGTCGCAGAGTCAGATACAACTGAATGACTGAACAACAATAATTCTTCCAATCCATGAACCTGGAATATCTTTCTGTTTATTTGTGTCTTCAATTTCCTTTACCAGTGTTACACAGCTTTAAGTATATAGATCATTCACTACCTTGGTTCAATATGTTCCTAAGATTTTTTTTTTTTTTGATGCTATTATAAGTTGTATTCTTTATTTTTTTGGGTAGTTTGATATTAGTTTATAGAAAAGCAGCTGATTTTTATATGTTGATTTTATATTTATTTTCATTAAGATAGAATTAACATATAGCATTAAAATAATTTTAAGTTTATAAATTAATGCTTTGATATATATGTGTATTGTGAAATGATCATAAGGGTAAGCTTACACAAGTTACAAATTCTTTTTCTTGTGATAAAGGCTTTTAAGATTTAGTCTCTTCAGTTCAGTTCAGTTGCTCAGTTGTGTCCGACTCTTTGCAACCCTATGGACTGCAGCATACCAGGCTTCCCTGTCCATCATCACTCCCAGAGCCTGCTCAAACTTGTGTCCATTGAATTGGTGATGACATCCATCCATTTCATCCTCTGTCACCCCCTTTTCCTCCTGCCTTCAATCTTTCCCAGCATCAAGGTCTTTACCAATGAGTCAGTTCTTTGCATCAGGTGGCCAAAGTATTGGAGTTTCAGCTTCAGCATCAATCCTTCCAATGAATATTCGGGACTGATTTCCTTTAGGATGGATTGGTTGGATCTCCTTGCAGTCCAAAGGACTCTCAAGAGTCTTCTCCAATACCACTGTTCAAAAGCATCACTTCTTTGGTGCTCAGCTTTTTTTTTTTCCCCCATTTATTTTTATTAGTTGGAGGCTAATTACTTTACAACATTGTAGTGGTTTTTGCCATACATTGACATGAATCAGCCATGAATTTACATGTATTCCCCATCCCGATCCCCCCTCCCACCTCCCTCTCCACCCAATCCCTCTGGGTCTTCCCAGTGCACCAGCCCCATGCTCAGCTTTCTTTATAGTCCAACTCACATCCATACTTGACTACTGGAAAAACCATAGCTTTGACTAGACGGACCTTTGTTGGCAAAGTAATGTCTCTGCTTTTTAATATGCTCTCTAGGTTTGCCATAGCTTTTCTTCCAAGGAGCAAGTGTCTTTTAATTTCATGGCTGCAGTCACCATCTGCAGTGATTTTGGAGCCTAAGAAAATAAAATCTTTCACTGTTTCCATTGTTTCCCCCTCTATTTACCATGAAGTGGTAGGACCAGATGCCATGATCTTAGTTTTTTGAATGTTGAGCTTTAAGCCAACTTTTTCACTCTCCTCTTGTGCTTTCATCGAGAGGCTCTTCAGTTACTCTTCGCTTTCTGCCATAAGGGTGCATATCTGAGGTTATTGATATTTCTGCTGGCAATCTTGATTCCAGCTTATGGTTCATCCACCCTGGCATTTTGCGTGATGTACTGTGCATATAAGTTGAATAAGCAGGGTGACAATATACAGCTTTGACATATTCCTTTCCCAATTTGGAACCAATCTGTTGTTACATGTCCAGTTCTAACTGTTGCATCTTGAAATCTGCATACAGATTTCTGAGGAGGCAGGTAAGGTGGTTTGATATTCCCATCTCTTGAAGAATTTTCCACAGTTTGTTGTGATCCACACAGTCAAAGGCTTTGGCATAGTCAATAAAGCAGAAGTAGATGTATTTCTGGAACTCTCTTGCTTTTTCGATGATCCAGCAGATGTTGGCAATTTGATCTCTGGTTCCTTTGCCTTTTTAAAATCCATCTTGAACATCTGGATTTTCTCAGTTCATGTACTATTGAAGCCTGACTTGGAGAATTTTGAGCATTACTTTACTATCGTGTGAGATGAGTGCAATTGTGTGATAGTTTGAACACTCTTTGGCATTGCCTTTCTTTGGGATTAGAATGAAAACTGACCATTTCCAGTCCTATGGCCACAGCTGAGTTTTCCAAATTTGGTGCCATATTGAGTGCAACACTTCCACAGCATCTTCTTTTAGGATTTGAAATAGCTCAACTGGGATTCCATCACCTCCTCTTGCTTTGTTTGTGGTGATACTTTCTAAGGCCCACTTGACTTTGGACTCCAGGATATCTGGTTCTAGGTGAGTGATCACACCATCATTGAGATCTTATTTGCATAGTTCTTCTGTGTATTCTTGCCACCTCTTCTTAATATCTTCTGCTTCTGTTAGGTCAATACAATTTCTGTCCTTTATTGTGCTCATCTTTGCATGAAATGTTCCCTTGGTATCTCTAATTTTCTTGAGGAGATGCCTAGTCTTTTCCACCCTATTGTTTTCCTCTATTTCTTTGCATTGATCACTGAGGAAGGCTTTCATATCTCTCCTTGCTGTTCTTTAGAACTCTGCATTCAGATGGTTATGTCTTTCCTTTTTTTCTTTGCCTTTAGCTTCTCTTCTTTACTCGGCTATTTGTAAGGCCTCCTCAGAGGACAATATTGACTTTTTGCTTTTCTTTTCCTTTGGAATGGTCTTAATCACTACCTCCTGTACAATGTCAGGAACCTCTGTCCATAGTTCTTCACGCACTCTGTCCATCAGATCTAATCCCTTGAATCTATTTTTCACTTTCACTGTATAATCATAAGGGATTTGGTTTAGGTCATACCTGAATTGTCTAGTGGTTTTCCCCACTTTCTTCAGTTGAAGTCTGAATTTGGCAATAAGGAGTTCATGATCTGAGCCACCATTAGCTCCCAGTTTTGTTTTTGCTGACTGTATAGAGCTTCTCCATCTTTGGCTGCAAAGAATATAATCAATCTGATTTTTGTATTGACCATCTGGTGATGTCCATGAATTGTCACCCTGCTTATTTAACTTATATGAAGAATACATCATGAGAAGTCCTGGGCTGGATGAAGCACAAGCTGGAATCATGATTGCTGGGAGAAATATCAATAACCTCAGGTATGCAGATGACACCACCCTTATGGCAGAAAGTGAAGAACTAAAGAGCCTCTTGATAAAAGTGAAAGAGGAGAGTGAAAAAGTTGGCTTAAAGCTCCACATTCAAAAAACTAAGATCATGGCATCTGGTCCCATCACTTCATGGGAAATAGATGGGGAAACAGTGGGAATAGTGGCAGACTTTATTTTTTTAGCTCCAAAATCACTGCAGATGGTGACTGCAGCCATGAAATTAAAGGACGCTTCCTCCTTGGAAGGAAAGTTATGACCAACCTAGATAGCATATTAAAAAGCAGAGACATTACTTTGCCAACAAAGGTCCATCTAGTCAGGGCTATGGTTTTTCCAGTGGTCATGTATGCATGTGAGAGTTGGACTGTGAAGAAAGCTGAGCATCAAAAAATTGATGCTTTTGAACTGTGGTGCTGGAGAAGACTCTTGAGAGTCCCTTGGACTGCAAAGAGATCCAACCAGTCCATCCTAAAGAAGATAAGTCCTGAGTGTTCATTGGAAGGACTGATGCTGAAGCTGAAACTCCAATACTTTGGCCACCTCATGCAAAGAGTTGACTCATTTGAAAAGACCCTGATGCTGGGAAAGATTGAGGGCAGGAGGAGAAGGGGATGACAGAGGATGAGATGGCTGGATGGCATCACCGACTCGCTGGACATGAGTTTGCATAAACTCCGGGAGTTGGCGATGGACAGGGAGGCCTGGCATGCTGCAATTCATGTGGTCACATAGAGTCGGACATGACTGAGCGACTGAACTAAACTGATAGTAATTCTATTTTTAATATTTTAAGGGAACTCCGTACTATCCTCCATAGTGGTTGTGCCAATTTCCATTCCCAGCAACAGTGGTCAAAGGTCCCCCTTTCTCCAAATCCATACCAACACATGTTATTTCTTGCCTTTCTAACCTTTCTAACAGGAGAAGCTTCCCTGTTTGTTCAGTTGGTAAAGAATGTGCCTGCAGTGCAGGAGACTATCTGCACTACAGAAGAACAGGGGTCTGGGTCAGGAAGATCCCCTGGAGAAGGAAATGGCAACCCACTTCAGTATTCTTGCTTGAGGAATCCCATGGACAGAGGAGCCTGGTGGGCTACACTCCATGGGGTCGCAGGAGTCAGACATGACTTAGCAACTAAATCACCACCATTCTAACATGTGTGAAGCTGTTTCTCACAGTGGTTTTAATTTGTATTTCCTGATGATTAATGATGATAAACACATTTTTGTGACCCTGTTGGCCATCAGTATGTTGGACATGACTTAGCAACTAAACAACCACCGTTCTAACAGGTGTGAGGTCATTTCTCATTGTGTTTTTAACTTGCATTTCCTGATGATTAGTGATGATAAGCACATTTTTGTGTCCCTGTTGGCCATCAGAATGTCTTTGGAAAAATGTCTACTCAGATCTTGATAGGTTGTTGCTGAACCACGAAAGACACTGGGATTCTTGACCTCCAGAGGAGAAGAATTCAATCCGAGTCCAGAGACGAGGCTTGATTGCGCAGAGCTTTTGTGTAATAAAGTTTTATTAAAGCATAAAAGAGATAGAGAAAGCTTCTGACATAGACAACAGAAGGGGGCAGAAAGAGTGCCCCCCTCACTAGTGTTAGCAATGGAGCTATATACTTTTTAATTACTTATTACAGTGAATCAAAAGAATGTCTGGAGGTTGTAAAGACCTTACTAGACCCACTCCCATAATTTACATTTTAAGATAACAGGATTAGCACAAGGTTTTTTCCAGGAGCTATCCTCAAGCAAGATACATTATTGTTACATAATCCTAAGAAATGTAGAGGGAAACAAAAGTTTGTCCTTTCCTCCTCCTTGAGAATTCTAGACTCCTCTCTCCTTGGGGACCCCTGGACTTCTTATCAAGCTGCCTAGGAATTGACTCTCTCAATCTTCTTCCCATTTTTAAATTAGCTTTTCTTGCTATCAAGCTGTATGAGTTGTTTATATATTTTAGATATTAATGCCTTATCAAACATATGATTTGCATATACTTTCTTCTCTGTAGATTGTATTTCACTTCATTTTTGTGCAGAAACCTTTTAGTTTGTTGTAGTCTCACTTGCTAATTTTTGTTTATGTTACATTTTTTTGGTCAAAAAACAAACAAACAAAAACATTGCTAAGATTGATGTCAAGGAGCTTATTCTCCATCTTTTCTTTTAGGTGTTATGATTTCAGCCAAGTTTTTAATCCTTTTTGAGTTAATTTTTGTGCATGATGTCAGGCGGTGGTCTGGTTTCACTCTTTTGCATGTGGCTTTCCTGTTTTCCCAACATCATTTATGGAAGAGACTGTTCTCTTTCCATTTTATATTCTTGGCTTCTGTGTCATAAATTAATTGAACATAGGGAGTGGGTTTATTTCTGGGCTTTCTATTATTTTCTTTTGATATATGTGTTGGTTGTTATGCCCATACTATAATGTTTTCATCACTGTATTTTTGTAATATAGGATGAAATTAGGAAATATGATGGCTCTAGTTTTGTTCCTCTTTATCAAGGTCATTTTGGGTATTTGTTGTCTTTTGTGGTTCCAAACAAAATTTAGGATTGTTTTTTCTATTTCTGTGAAAAATGCCATTGGGATTTTGATAGGGATTGCATTGAGTCTATAGATTATTTTGCATAATATGGACACTTAAACAATATTAATTCTTTCCATTCATGTGCGTGAATATCTTTCCATTTAATTTGCATCTACTTCAGTTTCTTTTATCAGTGTCTTACCACATTGTTTAAGGTCTTTTACTTCCTTGTTTAAATTTATTTCCAGATGTTTTATTCTCTTTTTTTGCAACTATAAATAGGCTTGTTTTCTTAATTTTTCTTTGATAGTTCACTATTAGTATATGGAAATGAAATAGATTTTTGAGTATTGATTTATATCCTGCAACTTTACTGATTTTGTTTATTAGATTCAACAGTTCTGAGTGGAGTCTTAAGGGTATTCTATATATGATATCTGCAGATAAACACAGTTGATCTCTTTCTTTCTCATTTGGATGGCTTGTATTTCTTTTTCTTGCCTATTTGTTTTGGTCAGAAATGTTAAGACTGTGTTGAATAAAAGTAATAATAATGGGTTTTCTTGTCTAATTCCTAATTTTTGAGGAAATGCTTTCAGTTTTTCACACTGAGTGTGATATTAGTTATGGGCTTGTCTTGTGCTGTGCTAAGTCAGTTGTGTCTGACTCTGTACTACCCTATGAACTGTAGCCTGCCAGGCTCCTCTGTCCTTGGGATTCTCCAGGCAAGAATACTGGAGTGGGTTGCTATGTCCTCCTCCATGGATCCAGGGATCCAGGATCTTCCCAACCCAGGGATCAAACCTGCATCTCCTGAGTCTCCAGCATTGCAGGCAGATTCTTTACTGCTGAGCCACCAGGGAAACCCTGGGCTTGTCATACATGGTTTTTATTGTGTTGATATATGTTTCTTTTATAACCACTTTGGTGACAGTTTTTTATTTTTATTTTTTAACATGCATGGACATTGAATTTTGTCACATGCTTTTTTTCTGCATCTGTTAAAATGTTCATATGATTTCTGTCATTTATCCTGTTAATATGGAATATCATGTTGATTACTTTGCCGATACAGAACTGTTTGCATCCCTGGGATAAAATTTTCTTAAAAGTGAGGTATGATCCCTTATTGTATTATTTTTTTAGCTTTTTATTTTATATTGGAATGTAGTTGATTAACAGTGCTGTGATAGTTTCAGGTGTACGGCAAAGTGATTCAGTTATACCCTTTAGTGTATTTTTCATTTAGGTTTGCTAGTATTTTGATGAAGATTGTTGCATCTGTATTCATCAGGGATATTGGCATATATCTCACAGTGTTCTTGTCTGACTTTGATATTAGGGTAATTATAACCTCATAAAATACATTTGCAAGTGTTCTTGCTGCTTTAATTTGTGGGGTAGAGTTTGAAAATAATTAATATTAATTTTTTATTCAGTGCTTGGTAAAATTCACCAGTGGCCATTGGCTTTTTTCAGGGAGGGTTGATTTTTTGATTACTGATTCAATCTGTTTACTCATTGTTGGTCTGTTCAGATATTCTATTTCTTTATGATTCACTCTTGGTAGGTTGTATATGTTTATGTTTTAGGAATTTGTCCATTTCTTCTGTGTTGTCCAATCTGTTGAAATGTAATTGTTTATGGTAAGTGGTCTCTTATGGTCCTTAGCATTTCTGTAGTATTAGTTGTAATATCTTCTCTTTAATTTCTGATATTTGAGTCTTCTCTTTTTTCTCAGTCTAGCAAAGGATTTGGATTTGTCAATTTTGTTTATCTTTTCAAGAAAACACCCCAACTCTTTCTTTTGTTGATCCTTTTTATTCTTCTAATATGCATTTTATGTATTTCTTTAATCTTAGTTATTTCCTTTCTTCTACTAACTTTGGTTTTGGCTTTTCTATTTTTTTGAGGTGTAAAGTTATAATTTGAGATCTGTATTCTTAATGTAGGCATTTATTATAATAAACTTCCATATTAGACTGCTTTTGCTGCATCTTATTAGTTTTGATATGTTGTGGTTCCATTTTCATTTAAGAGTTAAAATTTTTCCTTCAATTTCTTCTCAACCATTGGCCATTCAGAAGTGCGTTGTTTAATTTCTTCATTATTTATGAATTTTCAGATTTTCTTTCTGTTACTTATTTCTTGTCTCATGCCATTTTGTCAGAAAAGATACTTGATATTATCTCAGTCTTAATGAATTTGTTAAGACTTGTTCTGTAGCCTAACATACGCTCTATACTAAAGAATATGTTCTTGAAGAGACGTGTGCTCTCCATGTTGGATAGAATATGCTGGGTCTATCTGTTAGGCCTATTTAATCTGTAGTGTTCAAGTCAGCTATTTCCTATTGATTTTCTGCCTGGATGATCTATCCATTGTTGAAACTGGGGTATTATAGTCCTCTACTATTACTGTTTTGATGTAATTTTCCCCTTTCAGTTCTATTAATATTTGCTTTGTATATTTGAATGCTCCAAGGTTGGATGCATGTGTATCTGTAATTGTTATATCATCTTGATGAATTGACCCCTCTATTATTATGTAGTAACTTCTTTGCCTCTTTTTACTTTTCTTGATTTAAAGTCTTCTTTGTCTGATAAAAGTTTAGTCATAGTTGTTCTCTTTGGTTTACCATTTGCATAGAATATCTTTTCCCATCAATTCACTTTCAGCCTATATGGACTTTCTTTTAAATCACTGCAACTGCTTGTATTTTTCTCTCTACCAGAAAGTTCTTTTTAGTTACTACCATTCAATATTTTAGGATTTGTGTTGTCCTCTTGTTCCAGGAGGTCTTCCCAGGTGGCTTAGTGGTAAAGAAATCAGCTGCCAATGCAGGAGACAAGAGATGCAGGTTCAGTCTCTGGGTTGGGAAGATCCCCTGGAGGAGGAAATGGAAACCTGCTCCAGTACAGTATTCTTGCCTGGAAAATCCCATGGACAGAGGAGCCTGGAGTACTACAGTCTATAGGGTTACAAAGAGTCAGACATAACTGAATGACTGAACACAAGTGCATGTCTGTTCCAGGAGTTATCTGTGCTTCACATATCACTTGGGTTGGGGTCCTTGTTGCCATCTAGCCACTGCATGACCCAATTCCCAAATCTCATCTTACAGTTTGCTTTCTCAGAACACATTTAGTACCACTGTGTCAGATGGATCTTCTGGGGAGTAGACAGTGGGATGATGTTCAATTCAGTTCAGTTCAGTTCAGTCACTCAGTCGTGTCTGACTCTTTGCGACCCCATGAATTGCAGCACGCCAGGCCTCCCTGTCCATCACCAGCTCCCAGAGCTTACTCACACTCATGCCCATCGAGTCGGTGATGCCATCCAGCCATCTCATCCTCTGTCATCCCCTTCTCCTCCCGCCCCCAATCCCTCCCAGCATCAGGGTCTTTTCCAATGAGTCAACTCTTCGCATGAGGTGGCCAAAGTACTGGTTTCAGCTTCAGCATCAGTCCTTCCGGATGATGTTAGGTAGTGCCAATGGTTTACTAAGAAGCAGTGCCTGTGAAAGGAAGCAGGAAGGCAGAGGCAAGTGTCAGATCATGATGCTTCTCAGACAGGTAACTGCCAGCATTAGTAGGGAGTTTCAGAGAAAAGACTGTCTGCTGGATATAGAATAAATAGTTAGGCCATTGTACCATAGTTTTTCTGTTTTTTGGTTGGGTTCACCCAGAGGAAAGCATAACAGCATAAAGGTGGAGATACATGTGTGCTAATTCACTTCAGTCATGTCTAACTCTTTGTGACCCTATAGACCGCAGCCCATCAGGCTCCTCTGTCCATGGGATTGCCAAGCCCTCTTCCAGGGGATCTTCCCAACTCAGGGATAGAACCCATGCCTCTTACATCTCCTGTATTGGAAGTAGGGTTCTTTACCACTGGCACCACCTGAGAAGCCCCAAAGTGGAGATGTGAAGGATCAAACACCTGAAGACTGTCAGCTAACCAACCATACTCCTCATGGCTGGTCGAGAAGTCCTTTCTTGAAGGAGAATACGAGCCAGGTATCTCTATACCTGCCCCAATTGTGTGCTGTGCGCCACCTCTAGTTATTGAAACGGGATAGATTTTGGTGATGTGACATGAAGCTTATGTTGGGAAAAGCTGCAAGCAGAAATTTACTTTGTCCCTGAATGCAATGTGTTGTCTATAGAAGTATTGTTTTTCAGTCGCTAAGTTGTATCCAACTCTTTTGCGACTCCATAGACTGTATCCCACCAGGCTTCTCTATTTATGGGATTTCTTAGGCAAGAATACTGGAATGGGTTGCCATTTCCTTTTTAAGGGGATCCTCCTGACCAAGGGATCAAATTCATGTCTCCTCAAGTGCTTGGGGCTGGTGCACTGGGATGACCCAGAGGGATGGGATGGGGAGGGAGGTGGGAGGAGGGGTTCAGGATGGGGAACACATGTAAATCCATGGCTGATTCATGTCAATGTATGGCAAAAACTACTACAATATTGTAAAGTAATTAGCCTCCAACTAATAAAAACAATTGGGAAAAAAAAGAAATTAAAAAAACAAAAACAAATTCATGTCTCCTGTATTGGCACGCAGATTCTTTACCACTGAACCCCCAGGGAAGCCCCTGTAGAAGTATGCAAACTCTGTAAGTGGGAAATTGTCTCTTCTATTCTGAAAAGAAGCTATGCAAGACTGACTGAACTGTAGGAACCTATTTTAAAGCCTGATTAGCGCCTATGCTAAGAGCCCAAAAAGATTTTTATGGTAGATTTCTCCCTTGAACTATAGATTTCACTCAAATACCAGATTTTGTTTTGGGGGAAAACAACATCTGAAATGGAAACATCAGAAAAACTAGTTTTTCTAAAAGCCAAACTGTTGCATATCACAATACAAATAAAACCCAATACCTGTCTTTGATGTAGGTATAAATACATCTTGGTACTTCATTCTTTGGTGATTTATTTCCTTCTCTGTAAAAGCTCACATCATTTTCCAAGCACCAGTAAATCTTTCTTAAGGAAGAACATTCTCATTTCAGCAATTGCTTAAGAGACAGAGTCTAAGACAAAGAAGACTCAGAAAGAACCCTTGGGAAAAATTTTCACACTACATCTTATGAAGGACCTTAAATGAGCCAGCCTGGCTTGGAAATGATCAATCTGTGCTGAAAGCCTAGTGGGATTGTTTAAGATGGAAGAAGAATCAGAATCACTTTCACACATTGCTCCTCTTTTGCTTTCGCTTCTAAGGTTGGATTTGCCCTCAGATCTTTCTCTTGTTGGGGTTAGCCCTCAGGACCAGGCTATCTCAGTGATGAAAGCAGAAGCCAGTAAAAGAGGAGCAACAGTAGGTTAACAGTATGTCCAGCCACACATTGAGAACAGCTTGGCATAGTGGTTATGATCTGAGGGGCACAGATTTTCTTTGTGCTCATTTTCTTTCAAGTCTCTTTATAGGGACAGAGAGGGCAGAACATGGGTGTAATTGATGTGGACTTCATGTGTCTTCTCAGATTTTCTTGGCAATGTCCAGTCTTCTACCTCAGTTGCTGCTTAGCCTGATTCCAGTCAGGTACGATTTCTCCCTCTAGATTTTCTGAAGTTCTACGTGATGAGCACGTTCCTATGACCTGCCCTGAAGCTGCAGCAAACATGATTCACCTCTTCTCGGGCCGGTTCACTTTTCTGTTTTCCGTTGAGGCCATGGACTGGTTCCTCTCAAAGACATTCTTAGGCTCTGTTTTTGGAGATTTCAGGTAAGCCAGTAAGATTGATTGATCTAAAGTTAGGTTTTGCCAGTCAAGTGAGGAGAAAAGTTGGAGAGAATATTTCATGTCAATGGTTGTGAGACTCAAGTCATATTCCCAAGCTGGGAAAGTCTAATGAACAGTTTGAATCTTTTTTAAGAAGGAAAAAACTGTGATCAATAGTGGAAGATAGGCACTGAAAATCTGTAGTTGCTGGAAGTCCACCATTGAGCTTGAGATGGTGGAAGCCCTAGGGCTGGGGAATACTTTGAGCCTTAAATACATGAATTGTGTCCTCATTTTTGGTGGTATGCCAGGTCCCAAGAAGTACATGGAGCAGACTCCCTACTTAGTTACTATTAGTTACTCCCTAGTAGTAACTAGCCTCCACAATAACCCCCAGCAATCCTTTCCCCTTGCTGTTTATCCCTTTGTATGGTTAGTTCCTTTCTACATTGTACCAGGGATGGTCTTTGTGATTGATTGGATACGGAAAGTAACGGTGTGTCTCTTCCAAGGTTAGGTTATGAAATATATGTGACTTTATCTTGGTTTCTTCCCTTCCCTCTGTCCTTTTTCTCTATAGATGTCTTGCTTGGGGGAAGTCTGTTGCCATGTTGTGAGCAACCTTATGGAGAAGGCCATAAATGAGTTTTCTTGGTAACAGCTGAGTTAATGAGTTTGAAGGAAAATCATTCTATCTCAGTCATCCCTTCCGATTGCTAAAGTCCCAGTCCAGCTTGACTGCAAACCCATGGGAGATCCTGAACCAGAACCATCTAGCTAAACCACTCCTGGATTTATGACCTCAGAGATAAAATATATATATACATATATATATTTTTTTTCTTTCTTACCATTTTATGCTGCTAAGCTTTAGAGGATTGTTATGCATCAGGAGATCATTAATACAGTGCTTGACCCACTAAACAGATGTTTTTTCTCTCCTTTTTCAATCTGGAAGTATGCTTCCACCATTGCAAAGATCTTCCTGTTGAAACCCATTCTGCCAGCCATTCCTGTGCTGGAAATTCCAGATAAATAAGCCATCTATAAGAAAGTGGCTGAGGAGCTTCCAAGTCCCATTGAAAAAACAACTATTAAATTCATTTGCAGTTTGCCTTTCTGCCAAGTAGTTGTAATCCATTTCTGAATCTGTGGCCCATGGATACCAAATGAAGGCAGATGTTCAGCATACTTTCCTCTCTCCCAGAGAGAAAGGACAAAGGCTTGTGGCAGGAATTGTGACCTTGTATGCAGTTACCAAGATTGACCATTGCTCTTTCTCATTGATTGCTGGTGAAAATCAACTTTGGTAGCTCTGTGGAGGGTGTCTTTATTTAAGAAGACAAATTTGCTTTCAGCTACATGTAGCCACAGGTTAGGTATAAACACTGAGGGTGAGCATGACACTAAGGTTGTTCTACATGAATGTGGTGTTTGTGTTAATTTTGCTTTGCTGCATACCAAATTAGTAAAACCTAGTAGCTTAAAGAAACACAGGTTTATTATTTTAGTTTCTGTGGGTCATGTGTCTAGGCATGGGTTCCTGGACCCTCTGCTCAGGATCTAATCAAGCTGTTGGCCTGGTCTAAGTTCATCTGAGGCTTGGACTCCTCTTCAAGCTCACAGGTTGAAGGCAAAATTCAGTTGTAGGACTGCAGCCTTCATTTCTTAGAGGCTGCTTAGCTATTTCCTCATATGTGGCCCTCTCCACAACATGGCAGTTTACTTCTACACGGCCAAAGAAAGAACATCTCAACTGCTTTGAATCTCTCTTTTTCTATCTCTGACCTCTAGATCTTGCAAAGTCCTCGCCTAATTAGGGCAAACCCATCTAGGAATTATCTCCCTTTTGATGAATTCAGATTCAACTTATTAGGGACCTTATTTACATCTGTTAAGATTCTTTCATCTGTACCATGTAATTAACCTAACTATGGGATTGAAATCCCATCACATTTACAATTTCTTCCCACACTCAAGGAGATGGAATTTTATCCTTGGAGCATATATACTTGGGCCATCTTAGATTCTTCCTGTCATAGTGTTCCTGTTAACACTTTCAGGTATGAGTAACCTCTGACCTGATATTAGGCTTCACCTCTGTCTGCAGTATTTTGTCTGTTATCTAATAAAAGGAAACAAATTTCTAAGGTGGCTTCTCTGTCTCATGAAGTCAAGGTGTGGACAAGTTGGGAGCAGGGATTGGGTAGTGCCCATTACAAGAAGTTGTGACTGGCTGCTTAATCTAGGTTAGAAGTTTCAAAAATAAAGTCTCATACATCAGGAATATGAAATTGAGGACCTTCTTAGAGTGGCTCTGGGTTTGTGTGTTTTGGTTTGGACCTGTGTGTCTATGATTGAATCCTATGACTTGACTCTAATGTATGCTGTGACCTATGTTAGACTCCAGGGGAAAAATCTTACTCTGGGGCCACTGGCTGTGTGTCTCAAGGAGAAAGATTGATACCCTGTGCAATGTATGGGCCCACTGGTGTTGTCATGTAGAAGAAGAAATACTGTGTGGCATGGTAAGGATAACTCCTAAAGTAGATGGATCATTTGGCTCCTATAGAATGTCTTTGCTGTTGATGCTGCCTATAATTCTGTCTCAACAAAGATCCTCATTCATAGAGTTATAGAGAGAAATATTGATGACACCCCATTGGCATCATCTAGGGGTTAATTCAAGCTTGACTTAAGCCTGGGGTCATTAAACCCAGTAAAGCAACTGTTGCTATGGGGGAAGCCCTTAATCTTGATGATAATGACTTTGAACCTCTCTCAGGAAAGAACTTTATAAATATGGCAAAATATAGAATATAGGACCCTCCAAGATATCTAGTAACAAAACCTGGTACAAGGAAAGGAAACAAAGAACTGTATTATAGGTTCATATACTAGCCCACTGAAAATGCAAAAGTTACTAAGAATTTACACAAGAAGATAAAAGGATTCTGATTGACTTTCTCATCTCTATATCATAGTTTCTGAATTAGTTTTAATACCTACAAGATGGAACAATTGGTAAATCTTCATAGCCTAAATCTATACTGGAGCTCAAATTAGTATTTATGAATCCCACTAAACTTAAAGTCCCTTCTATAATCTTAGGGCATTTGCTGAACATAAACAAGAAAACAAACATGTATGCCTCACTTTAATCATCAGAACTTGCTTAAATTCCTCACTGCTACCTGTTTGCCCTAAACTATCCTACAGTGGGCAAGGACACTCTGAATCAACAAGTTAGTATGTTAAAATTAAGTGAAATCTTTACTTGACAAAAATGGGATCCCATGGGCCTTCTTTCCCCAGTAAAAATTGTGTTAAGTATGGTAAAATTATATCTACAACATGTGGATTTCATACATTGATATATTGCAATCTGATTTCCACTGTAGTGTTAGCTAACACCTCTATCATATAATAATTTTGTCTTCTTTTTGTGGTGGGAACAATTAAGATCTAGTCTCTTAGCAACTTTGAGGTTTATAATACAGGATTGATGTCTGTAATAACTGTGCTGTACATCAAATCTCTAGGACATATCTACTAGTTGCAAGTTTGTATGCTTAAACACTGCCTCCCACCTCCCAGCCCCTGATAACCACCTGCTTTTACAAATTTAAGTTTTTCAGATTCCACATATGAGTGATGTCATACAGTATTTGTCTTTATGTAGTCTGACTTATCTCATTTATCATATGTCCTCAAGGTCCATACAGGTTGTTGCAAGTGGTAGAATTTCCTTCTTCCTCATGGCTGAGTAATATTCCTTTGGGTGTGTGTGCATATGTGCGTGTGCACACACTTGTGCATGTGATCTTTTTCTCTGTTACTTTGATGTATCTGTTGAAGACACTGTATTCAACATTGAAGGTTCTTTGAATTGAAGAACCTTTCATTGAAGGTTCTTTCAATGTCTTGGCTATTGTGAATAATTATGCAATAAACATGGGTGTATAGCCATCTCTTTGATACCCTATTTTTATTTCCTTGGGATATGTACCCTGGAATGGAATTTCTAGATTATATGGTCATTACTATTTTTAAGTTTGGGCAGAACCTCCATAATGTTTTTCATAGTGGCTGAACAAATTTACATTCCTACTGACAATGTAT
Organism: Cervus canadensis; assembly: GCF_019320065.1. Classification (NCBI taxonomy): domain Eukaryota; kingdom Metazoa; phylum Chordata; class Mammalia; order Artiodactyla; family Cervidae; genus Cervus; species Cervus canadensis. Next base: position 59,943,071 of record NC_057391.1, on the reverse strand, counting down.
AAGGGTTCTCTCTACTCCACATCTTCACCATACTTATCTCTTCTTGATAATAGCCGTTCTAACAGGTGTGAGGTGTAATATTGTTGTTGTTTAAATTTGCATCTCCCTGATGATTAGTGATGTTAAGCATGTTTTCATGTACCAGTTGGCCATGTGATGTCTTTTTTGAGAAAAATGTTTCAATTTTTCCATTTCCATTTCATTTTCCATTTCTATTTAATACCTCTTTCCATTTTTTAATACATGAATTATATATTTTGAAAAATGCTTTTCCTGCATCTATTTGGATGATCATGATATTTATCTTCCAGTCTATTAACATATGGTGTATGATATTCATTGATATGTACACGTTGAACCATTCTGGTATCCAGGGCATAAATTCCACTTGATCATGTTGTATAATCCAGTTAATGTGTTGTTGAATTTGGTTTGTTAGTATTTTGATAATTTTTTGCATCCATATTTATCAGGAATATTGGTCCATAGTTTTGCTGTAGTGCCCCTTTCTGGTTTTGGTATTAGAATAATGCCTGACTTGTAAAATGAATGAGGGAGTGATACCTCTTCTTTATTTTTGGAAAAGTTTGAGAATTGGCATTATTCTTTTTAAAGTATTTTATACAATTTATACAGTGAAGCCATCTGGTTCTAGAGTTTTCTGTGTTGAGATGTTTTTGATTACTGATACAATCTCCTTACTCATTATTGGCCTATACAGATTTTATGGGAAAAATAAAAAGTGGTAAAAGAAGGGCTTCTCTGGTGATTCAGGTGGTAAATAATCTGCCTGCAATGAGGAAGACCTGAGCTTGATCCAAATTTAGTCTTGGAAGGTTTTATACTTTCAGGAAAGTATACTCTCTCTTCTAGGTTATCCAATTTGTTGATGTATAATTGTTATACAGTGTTATACAAATTTAGTCTTGGAAGGTTTTATACTTTCAGGAAAGTATACTCTCTCTTCTAGGTTACCAATTTGTTGATGTATAATTGTTCACAGTGGCCTCATAATCTTTTATATTTCTGTTGTTTCAGTTACAATATCTCCTTTTGCACATTCTATATATTTAAATTTTCTCTTTTTTCATAGTCTAAAGTTCCATCAGTTTTATTTTTGAAGAACAATTTCCTAAATTTATTTTTATATTGTTTCTTGGGCTTTATTTCATTTATTTCTGCCCTGATCTTTGCTATTTTCTTCCCCCTACTAACTTTGGGCTTAGTTCTTTTTTTTCCTGATTCCTTAAGATTTAATCAGAGACATTACTTTGTCAACAAAAGTCTGTCTAGTCAAGGCTATGGTTTTTCCAGTAGCCATGTATGGATGTGAGAGTTGGACTATAAAGAAAGCTGAGTGCCGAAGAATTGATGCTTTTGAACTGTGGTGTTGGAGAAGACTCTTGAGAGTCCCTTGGACCACAAGGAGATTCAACCAGTTCATCCTAAAGGAAATCAGTCCTGAATAATCACTGGAAGCACTGATGCTGAACCTGAAACTCCAATATTTTGGCCACCTGATGTGAAGAGCTGACTCACTTGAAAAAACCCTGATGTTGGGAAAGACTGAAGGCAGGAGGAGAAGGAGATGACAGAGGATAAGATGGTTGGATGGCATCACTGACTCAATGGACATGAGTTTGGGTAAACTCCGGGAGTTGGTGATGGACAGAGAGGGCTGGCATGCTGCAGTTGATGGGGTTGCAAAGAGTTGGACATGACTGAGCAACTGAACTGAACTGAACTGAAGATGCTAAGTTAGGTTGTTTATTTGAGAGCTTTTATTTTCTTAATTTATGCATTTTTCACTAACCTTGACTCTTAGAGCTGCTTTTGCAATATCCCATTGCCTATGTTGTGTTTCCATTTTCATTTGTTTCAAGATATTTTTCATTTCTTTTTTGACCCATTGGTTCTTCAAAAGTATTAGTTTCACATTTGTTAATTTTCCAGCTTTCCTCTTGTGTTGATTTTTAGTTTCATACCATTGTGGTTGGAAATGATACTTGGTTTGATTTCAGTCTTCTTATATTTGCTAAGACTTATATTTTGTCTTATATTGTCTGTCCTGGATAATATTTCTTGTGCACTTGAGAGAAATGTATATTCTGCTTCTGTTGATGGAATGTCCTATAAATGTCTGTTAGGTCAATTTGGTTTAATGTATGGTTCAAGTCCAACATTTCCTTGTTGATTTTCTGTCTGGATGATCTATCCATTGCTGAAAGTGAAGTATTAAACTCCTCTTTTATTATTGTATTGTCTATTTCTCCCTTCAGATCTGTTAGTATTTGCTTAATATATTTAGGTGCTCTGATGTTGAATGTGTGTATATTTATGATAGCAGTAGCATCTGGTGAATTTATCCCTTTATCATTATATAATGGCTTTCTTTGTCTCTTATTGTTTTTGGCTTAAAGTCTGTTTTGTCTGATGTAAGTATAGCCAATACCACTTTGTTTTGGTTGCCACTAGCAGGGAATGTCTTTTTCCTTTCCTTCACTTTAGGCCTGTGTGTATCTTTAAAGCTGAAATGAGTCACTTTAGTCATCATAGTGGGGTCTTACTTTTTATCCATCCAGCCACGTTGTGCCTTTTGATTGCTGAATTCAAGATGTTTACATTTTGAATTATTATTGATATGAAGGAATTACTAATGCCATTGTGTTAACCACTTTCTGCCTGTTTTATATTCTCATCATTTCTTTGTCCCCTTCTGTTTCTCCTACCTTTGTACACTCACGGTTTTCTATTTGGTGTTCTGTGCTGTTTCACCCTGTCTTTATCTCTTGTGCATCTATTCTAGGGTTTTAGTTTGTGGTTATCATGAAGCTTATGTAAGATATCTCACAAACAAAGCAGTCCATTTTAGGCTGATAGAAACTAAGCTTCAGTTGTCTTCAAAAGTTTTACCCTTTACTCCTGCCCTTTCATATTTTTGATGTTATTGTTGACCTGTTTTGTATTGTGCATTTGTTAACAAATTGTAATAGCTGTAACTGTTTTCAAATGTTCTTTTGACATTTATACTATTGTTTGAGAAACCTATATGCAGGTCAGGAAGCAACAGTTAGAACTGGACATGGAACAACAGACTGGTTCCAAATAGGAAAAGGAGTACGTCAAGGCTGTATATTGTCACCCTGCTTATTTAACTTATATGCAGAGTACATCATGAGAAACGCTAGGCTGGAAGAAGCACAAGCTGGAATCAAGATTGCTGGGAGAAATATCAATAACCTCAGATATGCAGATGACACCGCCCTTATGGCAGAAAGTGAAGAGGAACTAAAAAGCCTCTTGATGAAAGTGAAACAGGAGAGTGAAAAAGATGGCTTAAAGCTCAACATTCAGAAAACTAAGATCATGGCATCTGGTCCCATCACTTCATGGGAAATAGATGGGGAAACAGTGGAAGCAGTGTCAGACTTTATTTTTTTTGGCTCCAAAATCACTGCAGACGGTGATTGTAGCCATGAAATTAAAAGACACTTACTCCTTGGAAGGAAAGTTATGACCAACCTAGACAACATATTAAAAAACAGAGACATTACTTTGCCAACAAAGGTCCGCCGTCTAGTCAAGGCTATGGTTTTTCCAGTGGTCATGTATAGATGTGAGAGTTGGACTGTGAAGAAAGCTGAGCGCCGAAAAATTGATGCTTTTGAACTGTGGCATTGGAGAAGACTCTTGAGAGTCCCTTGGATGGCAAGGAGTTCCAACCAGTCCATCCTAAAGGAGATAAGTCCTGGGTGTTCATTGGAAGGACTGATGCTGAAACTGAAACTCCAACACTTTGGCCACCTGATGCTAAGAGTTGACTCATTGGAAAAAACCCTGATGCTGGGACGGATTGGGGGCAGGAGGAGAAGGGGGCGACAAAGGATGAGATGGCTGGATGGCATCACCAACTCAATGAACTTGAGTTTGAGTAAACTCCGGGAATTGGTGATGGACAGGGAGGCCTGGTGTGCCGCGATTCATGGGGTTACAAAGAATCAGACCTGACTGAATGACTGAACTGAACTGAACTGAGTGGTTCACATACCCATTCTATTACAGAATTAGAGTTGTCTAACTTTGACTGTGTATTTACCTTTACCATTATGTTGTATAGACTTTCGTATGTTTTTATGTCACAGTGTTTCTTCATTTCAACTTGAAAAACTTTCAGCGTTTCTTGCAAGGTAGTTTTAGTGATGTTGAACTTCCTCAGCTTTTGTTTGTCTAGAAAAAGTTTTTATTTCTCTTTTAAAACTCTAGGATAAATTTGCTGGATAGAGTATTCTTGGCTGGCAGTTTAAAAAATTTAACACTTTGAATACATCATGTCATTCTGTCCTGGCCTATTCGGTTTCTGCTAAGAAAGTCACAAATAGCCTCATTGGGTGTTCATTGTAAGTATGATCATTATTTATTTTCCCCTGACTGCTTTTTATAATTCTTAATTTACTTTGATTTTTGACAATTTTATTATGATTTGTTTTGGAATTTTTCTTTTTCTTTTGCATTGAGATAATAGTGTCCTCTATTACATCATGAATTTGAATGTCCAGTTCTCTACCCAGATTTGGGACATTCTCAATTATTACTTCTTAAACTTTCTGTCCCTTTCTCCTTTTCAGTTCCAAAATTCTATTCATTTGATGGGATCCCATAAATCAGGTGGCTTTTTCCTCTTTCCATTTCTTTCTCTTTGCTTCCCATTGAGTTATTTCAAAATTTGTATCTTCCAACTCACTTATTTTGTGTTCCATTTGCTCTACTGCAGATGGTCTCTGCTGCATTTTTCATATCATTTACTGACTCAGCTCTAGAATTTCTGCTTGGTTCTTTTTAAAAACGTATTCTATCTCATTGGAAAATTTCTCATTTTGAATGAGATTTTTTTTTTTTTATCTTGAATCCATGTTCTTGAATTTTCTCATGGCTCATTCAGAATGGTTATTCTGAATTCTTTTACATCTAGTTCACAAAATTTCATTCCTTTGATCTTGGTTAGTATAAAATTACTATCTTTTAGTGATGGCATGTTTCCTTGCTTTTTCATATCCTTTGCAGTTTTGTATTGCTGTTTTCACATTTGAAATAGCAGACACCTCCTTAAAACATTGCCACTTGCCTTTGGATGACTGGTCTGTTAGTGTGTTATTATCTGGGTCTTTTCTCTGTCTTTGTATGAGTACACCTGTTCCTCTCTTCTTGCTTTTTCTTGTGGCAGAATTCTTAAGTTTTATATCTTCTCTGGTTCTTACAACTGACCAGGATAGCTACTGGAAGCCTCCATTTGTTTTCCATTAGGTGGCACCATGACTCAATTTTGTGGTCTTTCCCTTGAATGCCACCCTTGGCCCGTCTCCTGAGTGCTTTCCCTGTCTACCAGCGCTTACCGTTGCTTCTGCACAAAAAGCTGCAGAGTCTGGGAGGTGTGGGCTTGCACTCAGGGCCTTGCAGGGACCTGCAGACCAGTAGGGGGATCATGAGTTGTAGTACTGGTGGGCTTCCTGCTGAGTGCAGCTGTCAAAAGCCAAGTGCCTCTAATGCCCTTTGATATTCCCATCTGCCTATTTCCTGATCTCCCCGTCAAGGAGGTTCTGCCTCAGTACTCTAGATGTTGCTAGAGAGAAATAGGTTTCTCTGGATGTATCCCACACAACTGAGGTAGCTAGGCACTCATTCACTGCTCCCCTTTTCCCCTGAGGGAGAGATGCTCCTGCTTGATATTTCAGTCCCATCCTTTGTTACCTTGGGAGTTGGGTGTGCGTATGTGTGTGTACTTAGTCACTCAGTCATGTCTGACTCGTTGTGACACCATAGACTGTAGCCCACCAGGTTCCTCTGTCCATGGAGTTTTTCAGGCAAGAATACTGGAGTGGGCTGCCATTGCTGATAAAGTTCTTCTTGCTGTTTTGTCTATATTCAAACTTTTTTCCCCCTCTTTAATGACATGATGTGTTCTCTCCTCTGGAAGACTGTACTTCTTCAGTATCTTGTCTGTGGGTACCAGTTCAGGTCTGTACTTTCTAAGTGCTCCTCTGACCATTGCAAAGAAGTTGGAGCAGGTTTACTGCTCCATGGGTTCCATAGCCTGTACTATGTCTGCCTGCCTATCACTGGATCCCTAGGTGGGTGAGACTCCTCCTGGGTCCTTTGCTATATGGTGCTGGATCCTAGAATTCCTTTGTAGAAATCTACAAAGGAATTTTGTTTGTGAGTGAATGTCTAACTCTTGGTTTTAAAAGAGGGACAAACAGCAGGAATGACTTATGACACTATAATTCTGAGGGCTCTCTCTGCACCTTCTCCATTTATCAGTTCATTCTGGCCTGTTCTTAAACTTGGAAAGGAGAAATAGCATCTCACAGTGAATTACCTCAATCTTAAGGTCAGGGAACTACCCATTAAGGTCTCTCTCTAATATTATGCAATTAGTGACTCCATCTAATCTGGTAAATACTTTGTAGTCATAGATTTGGCTAATATTCTTTATCCAATGTCTATTTCAACAGACTCTCAGAAGCATATTGCCTTCACCTTTGAAGGAACAAAAGAAGTATCTTCACCTACCTCCTTATAGAGAACTTCATCAGCTTTGTTATTGCACACAGTCTTTGTGGGCAAGATCCTGAGCATGTTCAACTTTCTCAGGAGCATAGGTGCACACTGTACATCCTCATCTGAGAAGGTGTTTGGTCCTCTCTTTTAGGACATACAAATCATCACAGAGAAGCTCACAAAAGGGAACTGCCCACTGGCCCACACAGAGTGCAACGTCCTGATAACTGTCAAGCCAAGGACCACTCCATCTTTGAGATTGTCAAAGAACTATTGATCTTCTCAATACCCCCAACTTTAAAACAAACTCAACATCTTTTAGCCTTTTGAGGTTCTGCAGGCAACATATTCCTTATTCACAATTTTTCTTTAAAGCAATTTATGCTGTTAATCACAATTTGGCTCATCCAGAATAACAAAAAGCACTGATACTTTCCTAGAGACTCCCACACAGTAGATGCATTAGGCTCCCCTCATGACTCCTGGGGTCTCTGGACCACCCGTGATGACCATAAGTTATTTCTGGCACAAGAAAATGCATCCCTTGGCCCCGTATTATACACCATTAAAGTGGCAATTGCTGATCATATGCTGGATTCTCCTGGAAATGGAGACTCTCACACAGGTCCTGAATCTATGACTCTCTGTTCTCAGCTTCTCATTTTGTCTTGGGCCATGGGAGCAGCAAACTTCCAAGGCTAGCATGGGCACTGAAGACTCCTTGCTAAAATGGACATGGCACCTATGGGATCAAGATAGACCTGTACCCACAAGAGTGGTAGCCTACCCTGTCCTCAGTCCTTTGCCAGATGTCACAGCATTGGAGAAGGACAGCCTCTTCCTCACTCCTTGGATACTTGGGGAATTCCCTGAGATCAACTGAGTGAATGGCAGAGGAAGTTCATGTACTTTAGATAAGACATCATGTGTAAAGTAGCTCACTGTTGAGCTGCTGCTTTTTTACCCCTTAACTGGGCCATCTCTGATAAAGAATAGGACTCAAGGGTCAGCACATTGGCTGAACTTCAGGCTGTCATCTTTCATGGATATGTTGGCTAAAAATCAGCCTCATCTGTACATTGTTACAGATTCTTGGGCCATTGCCAATGGTCAGGCCATCTGTCTGGCCAATAGCAGGAGCAACAATTCCTTAGCCAAAGTTTCCCCTTTGGGTAAAAAGCTAGGACTATCTTGCCTCAAACATATATCCCCCAATAGAAATCAAGCTTATACATGTGTCTACATAAAATCACAATAGACGGCTTCATCAAGTCATTTCTTATTTCCTTTGAAATTCTATATATCAATATAATATTGCCAATGGTGACCAAGGAACACATTTCACTTCCCAGAATATCCAATGCTGGGTGTTTGAACGAGGTGGTAATATAAACTGAATCTTCTTTAATGACCTCAGGCTACAATGCCTCACAGAGTGCCAATAATGGCTATTTAAGTTCAAATTCAATTAGATGAAACATGGCACATTTCAGTCATCAAGCAGAAGAGTAAATTGTAATCAAGAATCTGACTCCATTTATGATGTTTGACTGCTGACAGCTTTCAAATTTCATTATCCACCCTCTTACCTCTTTCCCTGTATCCAGACAAGATAACCCACCCACTTCCTCCTTTGGTGCTGGCAGGAAATTCAAAGCACAAAGTCCCACCCTGTGCATGGAAACCCTCCCACCAGCCCCACCCGCTAACCCAGTGTGACCCACGCCAGTCTCCTCTCTTTGCCTGTCTCAAGCCATTTTTGGCATGGCAACCCACTTCAGTATTCTTGCCTGGAGAATCCCATGGACAGAGGAGCCTGGCAGGCTACAGAGTCGGACACAGCTTAGTGACTAAATCAATCAAGGGCTTGCATGGCTCTCTCCAGAAAGCCTCAGTATGTGAGTAATAGACTTTTTTATACCCTCTTGGTTTATGTGTGGTATAATCAGTCTCAACTTGCAGATCCGATTTGGGGTGATGTTGGGGTCCACCCCTGCTCTGAGGATTGCCTACACCAATCTGTAGTAAATGATCCAGTTACTTAGGCCACCAAGACTTAAATAAACCATGTGCCCTAGAAAGTTTTTCACGAGGGAAGAGACGGTATTTTTCCCCAAGTCCTTTGAGATTAATTTGTAAACCCTGTGGTTTAACCCAACAAAAGGTATCTTCTTGTTAGTGCCCTGCTATTCTGATTTTTCAACAAAGTACCAGAGAAAATTTCACCAGAAAGCTTAATAGTAATTGAACATTATTTAGAACTGTTTTCAATATTCCAGTATAGGCAATGCTTACTGTGTGATGCTATAGCATTAGCTAAGAGGTGGAATGGGCTAAATCCTGGGAGGATTAGATGTGGAAACTTGCTCCAATATCTGAACCTAGCTGTGCTGTGCATTTATTTCCATCATGGTTTATTTAAGATGTTGACTATAGTACTCAGGGATTCTTGGCAGCATTATAGCAAGAATGGCAATTATTATTGTATCACTAACTGTGGCACTCACAAGAGATGATCCAAGGTATTGCTATAGTGTAATGTCAAGGAGTAATATGGGTTACATTTTTTTTTTTAAACCCACATTGCTTCATGTAGTCAGGGCAGTACAGGGCAGTGCACCAAAATGGCACCCTCAGTTCCTGCATGGTTAACATAAAAATTGGCAGAAGCAAAATACACTTACATAAACACGCATCAGAATTTTGTTCCTGCTGCTTCCCCATCTGCAGCAATAGTTTATCAAAAGCCAGTAATTTAAGCATCATCCCAGTGTCCTAGTAGAATACACTGTTCTAGAATATGCATAGTTTAATTAGGTTGTGAAAAACAAAGCAAAGGAATATTAAGTATTCAAGAAAAAAAGCAGACTCATTTTTAGGAAGTGTCATTTCAAAGACATGAGACCATACTTTTATAGAAATACTGATTCTCCTACCAGGATATACTCATGTGTAAGAGTTTCAGGAAGTTTTTCAAAAGGATTTTCTAGCTTGAAATTACTTCAAAATTTCTTTCTTTATAAAATTATATATGACCCTTTATCCATATAGAGTTCAATTTTGTATAAGTTCTTTGTATAATTTACAAACTCACCTTAACTGTCTCGTGAGAATTTTTACTTGAAATATATTTAAATATGATTGTTAAATGTCACTCTCCGAGTAGATTTTTTCATTCTATAATCAGGTTCTGTCACTTACATTTTAGTCTTTGTTGTAGGTGTTCATTAGCTGAATGGCATCTAAGATCATCTTTCCAGTCTGGAGAGTTCCACAATGGCATAACTGGGTAGCCAGGTGGCTGCCCTTACAGCTCAGATGTGGCTTAACAGAGGGGTGGCTGCTGCTGCCCTTGAGGCCTCGGGTACAGGAAGGGGGAGGACCTTACAGTTTGGTGGGGCTTCAGATGGTTGGTGTCCGTCTTCAATGCGGGCAGTAGTAAATTCTATATTTTGTGGAAGTTTCGAAATTTGTGGCTATACTGAATGGGTTTTTAGTCCTCCCAGTATTTTCTTGGTAACACCGATGCCTCAGGCATTGACACGGGCTCAGTAGGATGACTAGGAACCGCTGTGCTTAGAAGCCATTGTTATTCTTTCATCTCCTAAAGCCAGGGGCTGTCTCAGCTCCCTCCAGAATGAGGGCCAGGATTTGGCACAGCCCCCAGGGCACCTCCTTAGTGACAGCCAGTGTGGTGTGAGCATCCAGAGCCAACTCAGCCCAGTCCACAAAGACCGAGTCTTCACACCATTTCTGGATTCGAAGCAGCACGATGCTGAGGGGGTGTGAATCTAGCTTCTGCGGTGGCTTCCCAGAGCAGCTGGGAAACAACGTGCCGGCACGTGTAGTCATCACCCTGCGATCTTCATTAGAGGGAGGAAAGGGGGGATTTTTCAATTGCCTTTCTTCTGTCTCTAGTTTGTCATTCACACATTCATTCTGAGGCTGGGTGGTTTGTTCCACGTGGTCTGTCTGGAAGATTTACCAGTGGACTCAACAACTGGCTCTACTTTACCATGAAATTGTTGTCAGTTTGGTAACATCCCCCTTTTATGTGATTTCCTTCCTTCTCTATTCATATCACTCTTGCTGCACTAGGGTTACACCTTCTGTCTTATGAGAGTTTGAACCAACTCCCATTCCTTCATAGTGAGAAAAGAGTCTAAAGCCTGATAATTGAGTTTCAGAATGCTGGATACAGAGATTCAAAAGGGATCTGTGAATGCATGACCACCACAGCATTGCTTAAAACTCAGAATGTCCCACTTTTGTAGCTTGTGTCAAAAGCACTGAAAATCTTGAATTCTTTGCTCTAATCTTATGGCCATGGAGGTTTCTGTTCTTCTTCAGATCCCTTAAGAACATGATTAAGACTTAAAAAGATCACTACTTAGTCTCTTTTTCTATCTGCTCCTGGAATTGTTTGTATCTGACTGCTCAGACACATTCTGGAAACTATCCTCTTAAGAGGCTGATCAATTATTTCTAGTTTACCCCGAATCCAGAAAGGCATGAGGTGAAGCTCCATGAAAGTGGATTTGTTGGTGGCCCTGAAGTTGGAGGAAGGTGCTGAGGATCACTCCCATTATATTCTACAAGTTCCATCAATCTTTACCTGCCAAATAAAGTTCAGTAGGCTTTAGTTCTTCCTGTCTACTGCTTCTTAACTCCTCATTATTGAGACTTTGCTAGAGAGTAGATCCCTGGGTTGGGAAGATCCCTTGGAGGAGGGCATGGCAACCCACTCCGGTATTCTTGCCTGGAGAATCCCATGGACAGAGGAGACTGGCGGGCTACAGTCCATGGGGTTGCAAAGAGTCGGACATGACTGAAGCAAATTAGCATGCAGGTCAGGGTAATAGGAGTCTCCATGTAATATCCTAATTGAATGAGAAATTAAGGTATCTTGAGAGTTATATTTACTGGATGTCAATTGTCCAGTTTTGCTGAGTTTCTTTACACAGGGTGAAGGTCCTAGAAAAGAATTCCAAGAAAGGAAGTAACAATAATAGATAGAGGGAAGAAGGATGTAGTGATGTCAGCTGGATGAGCATGACTTTTCTCTCTGGTCATGCAAACAGTTTACATTCACTTATTTAAGGAAAGGGTTTTTCAAGTTAGGACTCAGGCTGAAAGGACTCGGCATGATGTAGATGCCACCCAGATCAACCACGCAAAGCCGGTATTTCTGTGGAATTGATTAGTCTGGCTTGTTTACATATTAATCTGGCTTGTTTACATCACTTAAGCTATTCCCATAGGCCCAAGGTTGTTTACCTGTCTTGTAGATTAGCTATGGTTATGGGACTAGCTAGTAAGATGTATGTAGTGGATGCTATGATGTGTTGTCCAAATCCAACTACAGGAACAAAACACTTGTTAGCTTAGCTGGTGGGGGTGTTGTGGGAAGACGTCAGCCCTCAGCTGGAAATTGTCTCAGTTGAAACAAGTCACCAGACACTTCCTGGGGTGGACTGTGTTCAGTGACTCAACCACATGGAGGTATAAAGGTTTTTGAATTTCTCTCTCCAATTCAGGACAGCTTTGAATCATCCTGTATTCAGAAAGCCTCACAGTTTCAGCCAAAATATTGTTGTGATGGCATCTCTGTTCAACTTCTACCTCTGCCAATCCTGTCCCTTCCTTCCCACAGACATTGATCCCAATAACCCTTTCTGATAGGCTTGCAGTGTGCTAACCTTTGTTGTAGGTTAGATTCTTTGGGAAGCCAGCTGTTAGTGTAAGGTGACATTTAACTTTGGCATCCAGTTTAGGGGGTTGGGAGTTCAGTTGTCTTTAGGAACATCCTACTGCTCCCAGGGAAGTCAGTGGCAGGGTGGAATAGCTTTTCTTTCACTATGGCTCTAGCTCCCCTTTGACCAACTAAGGGAAACAGACTGCCTTGTTTCTTTGCAATGGAACTGACACACGTTCTCATGTCAATCTCATTCACTTTCAAGTAATTCTCATATGAAACTCTTTTCTCCTTCAACTTGGAGTTAGTTTACACCTCTATGGCCCCTCTGATGCTGGTCCCTAGGAATCAACCAATACTGAGGCTGGAAGAAAATTCAGCTTCACACCAACTGTAATGAGAACACAGGTTTCAGCCCCCAAGATAGCTTTTGCTGGATGAAGTTGCATAGTCACACACACACATACACACACACACACACTGTATGGCTCTGCTAGTGAAAATTTCTATTCTGAGGGAAATTCCAGAGGGAATCAGCTAAGAATGGTTGAGTTAGTCTTTTGCTCTTTGATCCAGATTTTGAGACTTGTACATTTAAAGTCCAACACTAAATCTTAAATATTTTCTCCTGGCCAAGGATACTTCCTCATCTTTGAGGTCTTAATCCACCCATGAATATTTCATTTTAAGATCATGAGAGGGGCCAGGGTCATCTTAGTTCCCCCTTGGGAGGATGAATCAATTCTGAGGCATGGAAGATTTTTTGACTACATGAAGATCCAGACCTTTGTGACACAGTCAAATTTTACTGGCTTGTGGGGAAGGAGGTGGTTAATTGGCTTGTTTATTTGAGGGCCTAAATAAGAGAGGGATTGGAGAAACAGTTCCACTGGGGCAATGAGATGGACTTTGTGGGAATGTAGGACTAGATCAATTCTGTCATTTTGGAGGTTGTGGCATGTCTCACCAATTACTTACATAGAAATAAGATATTATATCTCTCTCTTTTTTTAAGATATTATCTCTTAAAAATATTTATTTCCTGTCAGTTGAAAAGCACCAGCTAGGGATGTTGACCTCAGGAGGAGTGAGCACTTGACTCCAACAGCCTGTGTCTGCGGCTATCATTCAGAGAGCTGCCATTTGCTAGTGCTCAGAATGCAGGAGTAGAACCTCAGGAATACCTGGGAGTCAAGTCTCTCACCCCTAGGAAGGGCTTTGCTTAGTTATTCCTCAGTATTTGCACTGATTTGAAGGAAGAGATCTGGGTTTTTATAGTGCTGCTGCCATCAGTGTTCCCTGATTTGACTTCTTCCCTGTGATGACAGTCTCGACTTGTGATCCCATTTCCTTACTGTTTTGTCCAAATAGCATTTTCTTAATAAGTCACATGTCATGAGTTCTTATCCTGGGCTCTGGTCCTGGGAAATGGGAAAAGTCTTAGGCAGCCTAGGATCAAAAGCACAAAATACCTTTGAATAAAGTTTTTAAGTTTTTCTATATGTATATTATGAAATTCAATAGGATCATATCTCACTTGATAACTTATAAACTTAAACTATCATCCTGAATACAGGATGGAGAATAATTTACTTGGCTGCTGCTAAGTCACTTCAGTCGTGTCCGACTCTATGTGATCCCATAGACGGCAGCCCACCACGCTCCCCCTTCCCTGGGATTCTCCAGACAAGAACACTGGAGTGGGTTGCCATTACTTGGAAGCCATAATAAATACTTCTGAGGGTTAGTCCATGTTGATTGTGAGCAAACAAAATTTGTGATTATAGAAAATACCAATTCTAGGATCTAAAATAGTAACTCTGGGCTATATTCAATGAAATCTGATTATTAGAGTCCTTACGAAGTCCAACAATTTAGGGGTCTTTTAAAAGTATCATATAGTGAATCTGGAGACATTCCAAAACAGAAGGGACATGGTTTGCTTTAGATGTAAATTAAGAAGAACTGAGATGCAATAGGGCCTTCTTTCTCATTGTCATTTCTCCATTTCCGGACTTGGAGGTGATGTCACACCACAGGGCTTGGGAACTGGCCTCCTTGTTGGCTGTGTGGGGGCAGGGAGGTACAGCCTGGAAGAGTATGAGAGGACTCCCTTACCACAGGATGAGCTTATACCACATGGAAACAGGAGAGGCCAGGGCAAATAACATTTTGTGCACAGACTGTTCAAAAGTACATTTTCTCAGTGAAAACTTTCCAGAAAAATTTGGATTCTGTCTGTTAAGGCAGTTGATATTTCTTCACGGCACACAGCAAGATGATGGCCATACCGTAACCTTGAGTCTTTGCTTACCTCACTTCTCTTTTTTCCTTCAGTTATACTGCCCTGGCCTTGCACCTTCCATTAGATGTCATAAGCTAAAGATTAATCTCTGACTCCAGCTCTGTTTTCCGGAGGATGCAGGCTAAGACATTTATTGATTATTTCCTTGAAGGCAATCAAGAGATACTAAAAAAAACAGAATGCTTAGGAAATTGCTAAGGGAAGATGATTGAATCTAGATTAAGACAATGTAGATCATTTCAGAGATAGGACTTAGTTTACCCCATGCTTCTCAAATTCTGAAGGATGTGTATGTCTGTTTTATTTCTCAGTTTTGGAGGACAGTAGTGAAGAAAAAACAAAAGTATGGATACAGCTGGGAAAGGAGAGAGTGGGATGAATTGAGAGAGTAGCATAGGCATATATGCATGACCGTGTGTGGAATAGACAGCTAGTGGGACGCTGCTCTGTAGCCCAGGGAGCTCAGCTCTGTGCTCTATGAAGACCTCCAGGGGTGGGATGGGGACGGGGTGGGAGGACGGCTCAAGAGGGAGGGGCTATGTGTATACTTATAACTGATTAACAAAAACAAAAAAAGCAGAAAGAACAACCACAACATTGCAAAGCAGTTATCCTCCAATTTAAAATGAATAAAGCAGAAAAAAAATACTTAAGGATAATATGGTTGTAGAAGTTAATGCAATCTTTACAAAAGGACTTATGAAATAGTAGATTGAAATATAAAGAAGAAAAAAGATGGAAAAAGACACCTTAAAATGATGCAGAAAAATTAAAGTAAAAGGACATAAAGATACATCAGGCAAATAAAAACTAAGCAAATAATTTTGTTCAATACTAATACTAACACAAGAATATAAATGTTAGTGGCAAAGACATAAATTTGACATTGATAAGAAGTATATGTCACCAACATGAGTCAAATACTTATGTAGACAGTATGCCAAAATATATGAAGTCAAATCAACACTTTTAGAACTGAAAAATAGACAAAATCAATCAGTCTAATTTTAACATATTTTTCTTGGGAACTAGAAAATCAAAGAAAACTAAAAATAAGGCTATAAATGATTCAAGCAATTAGCCACCTTGGCTTATTATAAAATTTGGCTAAGGAAAGAGTAGAAATTACAATATAACATTCTAAATCCATTGCAATAAATTCATAAAGTAGCAAAAACATTTCTGTAAATCAAATACTCTTACAAATAACATTTATTTTATTTTTTTTCTTAATCCATTCAGAAATTCACAAAACAAGCATGTGCTTTTAAGGATGCAGTTTAAGTGGTACCAAGAAGAAAATGATCTGAAATTTTATTCATTTTTAGAAAACAGGACAGAAAATAAGCCAAGCATTTAACTCAAGAATTGAGAGGAAAACTTAGTTCAAAGAAAGTAGATGTAAGAATTAACAAAGACAAAGGCAGAAGTTTCTGAGGTTGAAGGGATGGGGGAAATCAATATATGACCAATAAAACCATGACAGCTGCATTTCTTATAATATTGTTAAAGAGGCGTTCCTCTGGCAAAACCTTTTGCCAATAAATTTGAAAATATGGATGAAATGCCTAATTCTCTAGGATGATATAATATTGTTTCAAGAAAAGATTACAAGTCCTTGGCAGGACCACTAGAGTGAGTATTGGATTAATATCACTCAGATCTACCTGCCTGACATCTGGCTCCTCTTTGGAAACCTCAGAGTTAAAGTCACTCACTGAGGACATTGTGTGAACCTTGGTCTGGGAGCCTGCTCTGGACTGGTGAAGATGCTCATGTGTGCTCAGTTGTGACAGACTGCGACCCCATGGATGGTAGCCCGGCAGGCTCCTCTGTCCACGGGATTCTCCAGGCAAGAATACAAGCATGGGTTGCCATTTCCTCCTCCAGGGGATCTTCCCAGCCCAGGAAGAACTAAGTAAACACAGTGTTAAATTAAAGCTATTGTGTCTCCTGAGTCTGGCAGCAGATTGGAATCTGTAATAACCACTAATATTATTGCTAGTTAAAGAGCTACCTCTAAAAATGCAAGAGGCCTAGATGGTTTCATAACTACTTTTAAAGAACCTTCAAGCAACAGATTGCACTCCATTATTATTTACATAGTTCTGGCACATACAGTAAGATGTAACACATCTCAATTTATTTAAAATGCCTAGCATAACCTTTTTCCTAAATAGGACCAGTTGAGCACATAAAATTGTAGGTCAGTTTCACTTTTGGTGAGAGACAGATGTACAAGTTGTCTTTAGAAAAGGCATAGGAACCAGAGATCAAATTGCCAATATTCATTGGATCATAGAGAAAGCACCGGAATTTCAGAAAAACATCTACCTCTCCTTCACTGACTACAGGGATTTCCATGTGGTGCTAGTGGTAAAGAACTTGCCTTCCATTGCTAGGAGACTTAAGAGATACGAGTTCCATCCCTGGGTCAGGAAGATCCTCTGGAGAAGGAAATGGCAACCCACTCCAGTATTCTTGCCTGAAGAATTCCATGGACAGAGGAGCCTGGCATGTTACAGTTTATACAGTTGCACAGAGTCGGACACTACTGAAATGGCTTTGCTTAGCAAAGTCTTTGACTACGTGGTTCACAACAAACTGTGGAAAATTCTTAGATATGGGAATGCCAGCCAACCTTGCCTGTCTCCTGAGAAACCTGTATATGGGTCAAAAAGCAACAGTTAGAACTGGGCATAGCACAACTGACTGGTTGTGAATTGGGAAAGAAGTACGATAAGGATGTATATTGTTACTCAGCTTCTTTAACTTCTATGTAAGGCTATGGTTTTTCCAGTAGTCATGTATGGACGTGAGAGTTGGACCATAAAGAAAGCTGAGCGCCAAAGAATTGATGCTTTTGAACTGTGGTGTTGGAGAAGACTCTTGAGAGTCCCTTGGATGGCAAGGAGATCCAACCAGTCCATCCTAAAGGAGATCAGTCCTGGGTGTTCATCGGAGGGACTGATGCTGAAGCTGAAACACCAATACTTTGGCCACCTCATGCGAAGAGATGACTCATTGGAAAAGACTCTGATGCTGGGAAAGATTGAGGGCAGGAGGAGAAGGGGACAACAGAGGATGAGATGGTTGGTTGGCATCACCGACACAATGGATATGGGTTTGGGTGGACTCCAGGAGTTGGTGATGGACAGGATGGCCTGGCGTGCTGTGGTTCATGGGGTCTCAAAGAGTCAGACATGACTGAACGACTGAATTGAACTGAATGCATAGTACATCATGCAAAATGCTAGGCTGGGTGAATCACAAGCTGGAATCAAGACTGCTGGGAGAAATATCAACAACCTCAGATACACAGATGATATCACTCTAATGGCAAAATGTGAAGAGGAACTAAGAAGCCTCTTGAGGGGGTAAAAGAGGGGAGTGGAAAAAGCGACTTGAAACTCAACATTAAACAAACTAAGATCATAGCACCTGGTCCCATCACTTCATGTCAAATAGATGGGGAAAAAGTGGAAGTAGTGACAGATTTTCTTTACTTGGACTCCAAAATCACTGCTGACAGTGAAATTAAAAGATGCTTTATCCTTAGAAGGAAAGCTATGACAAACCTAGAAAGCATATTAAAAAGCAGAGACATCCCTTTGCTGGCAAAGGCCCATCTAGTCAAAGCTATGGGTTTTCCAGTAGTCACATATGGATGTGAGAGTTGGACCATAAAGAAGGCTGAGTGCTGAAGAATTGATGTATTTAAATTGTGGTGCTGGAGAAGACTCTTGAGTGTCCCTTGGAGAGCAAGGAGATCAAACCAATAATCCTAAAGGAAATCAGTCCTGAAAATTCATTGGAAGGACTGATGCTGGAGCTCCAATACTTTGGCCACCTGATGCAAAGAGCCGACTCATAGAAAAGACCCTTGTCGTGAGACAGGTTAGTTTTACCCTACTGATGATGTGTTGTTGCCATGGTAATCCTGCTCAGTACGAGAGGAACCGCAGGTTCAGACATTTGGTGTATGTGCTTGGCTGAGGAGCCAATGGGGCGAAGCTACCATCTGTGGGATTATGACTGAACGCCTCTAAGTCAGAATCCCGCCCAGGCGGAACGATACGGCAGCGCCGCGGGAGCCTCGGTTGGCCTCGGATAGCTGGTCCCCCGCCGTCCCCGCCGGCGGGCCGTCGCCCGCGTCCCTCGGGGCGCGGCGCGGCGCGCCCCGCCGCGCGTCGGGACCGGGGTCCGGTGCGGAGAGCCCTTCCTCCCGGGACACGGGGCGCAGCCGGAAAGGCGGCCGCCCCCTCGCCCGTCACGCACCGCACGTTCGTGGGGAACCTGGTGCTAAACCATTCGTAGACGACCTGCTTCTGGGTCGGGGTTTCGTACGTAGCAGAGCAGTTCCCTCGCTGCGATCTATTGAAAGTCAGCCCTCGACACAAGGGTTTGTATTATCATATTTTTTAATTTAAAAAAAAAAAAAAAAAAAAAGAAAAGACCCTGATGCTGGGAAAGATTAAAGGCAAAAGGAGAAGGGGATGGTAGAGGATGAGATGATTAGATAGCATCACTGACTCAAAGGACATGAATTTGAGCAAAGTTTGGGAGATGGTGAAGGACAGGGGAACCTGGTGTGCTGCAGTCCATGGGGTCACAAAGAATAGGACACCACTTAGCGACTAAACAACAACAAGAGAAATTTTAAATCAAACATACTAGTAAACTTTGCTATTATCTCTCAAAATTAAAAAATGTTTATTTGACCGGAAGTTCTACTTCTAAAAATTAATTCTATGAAAGAATTGTGCATGTATGTACATCAGTAACTAATTAACTATAGCATTATTAGTGTGACCAAAAATAAAATTATCCTAAATGTCCACCAACAGGAAGATGGTTGCACGAATCACATTATAACCATTCTATGGAATTTCATATAGTTGTTAAAAAGCTACATAGAGTTAAAAGAATGAAGTGGGAATGTGTATGGGTATATGTCCACACATAGACAGGGCAATATACATACACATGTATTTATTTATATGCATTTAGAGTGTGAGATGTGGAGCTGCAAGACTCAATGTTTTGTCCAGGCTATGCAACCTTGTGTGTATCTCCTAACTCTTCTAATTCTGAAGTTCTACAACTCAGCAGTATTTAATGAGATATATATATGAAATAGTTTGTATCTTCTAATCCCCAAACCCCCAATTCATCTCTCCCTGGCCCTCCTCTCCCTCGGCAGCCACAGTCTACTCCCTATGTTGTGAGTCTGTTTCTGTTTGTAAATATGTACATCTGTGTCATACTTTAGAGTCCACATATGAGTGATATATGGTATTTGTTTTTCTCTTTCTGTGTATGATAATCTCTAGGTCCATTCATGTAGCTGCACATGGTGTTAATTTCATTCTTTTTAATGACTGAGTGATATTCCATTATGTGTGTGTGTATAGTCTTCTTTATCCATTAATCTGTCAATGGGCATTTGGTTGTTTCCATATTTTGACTGTTGTATATAGTGCTGCTATGAACATGAGAGTACATATACCTTTAAAAAATCTTTTTATTTACTTATTTTTATAATTTTTATTGGAGTATAGTTGATTTTAGTGTTGTCTTTCTGCTGTACAGCAAAGCGAATCAGTTATACATATAATTATATCAGCTCTTTTTTAGATTTTCCCATATTTGTCATTACAGAGTATTTTTTGTTTGTTTTTAATTAATTAATCTATTTTAATTGGAGGCTAATCACTTTACAATATTGTAGTGGTTTCTGCCATACATTGACATGAGTCAGCCATGGGTGGCATGTGTTCCCCATTCTGAACCTCCCTCCCACCTCCCTCCCCATCCCGTCCCTCTGGGTTATCCCAGTGCACCAGCCTTGAGCACCCTTTCTCATGCCTTGAACCTTGACTGGCAATCTGTTTCACATATGATAACATACATGTTCCAATGCTATTTTCTCAAATCATCCCACCCTCACCTTCTCCCACAGAGTCCAAAAGACTGTTCTTTACATCTGTATCTCTTTTGCTGTCTTGCATATAGGCTCATTGTTACCATCTTTCTAAATTCCATATATATGCATTAGTATACTGTATTGGTGTTTTTCTTTCTGAGTTCCTTTCTGTATAATAGGCTTCAGTTTCATCCACCTCATTAGAACTGATTCAAATGCATTCTTTTTAATGGCTGAGTAATATTCCATTGTGTCATTACAGAGTGTTGAGTAGAGTCCCCTGTGTTATACAGTAGGTCCTTGCATGCATGCTCAGTCACTTCAGTCGTGTCAGACTCTTTGCAACCCGTGGACTGTAGCCCACCAGGCTCCTCTGTCCATGGGATTCTCCAGGCAAGAATACTGGAGTGGGTTGCCATGCCCTCCTCCAGGGGATCTTCCTGACCCAGGGATTGAACCCAGGTCTCCTGCATTGCAGGTGATTCTTTACCCACTGAACCACCTGGGAAACCCACGGTAGGTCCTTATTAGTTACCTATTTTATATATAGTAGAGTGTATATGTCAATTCCAATCTTCCAATTTATCCCTCTCCCCCTTCCCTCTCAGGTAACCATAAGCTTGTTTCCTAAATCTGTAGCTCTATTTCAGTTTTGTAGGTAAGTTCATTTGTACTTTTTTTTTTTTTTTAGATTCTACATGCAAGTGATATTATACAATATTTGTCCTTCTCTGTCTGACTTACTTCACTCAGTATGACAATCTCTAGGTCCATTCACGTTGTACCAATGGCACTATTTCATTTTTTGTGGCTGAGAAATATTCAATTGTATATGTGTACCACATCTTCATTATCAGTTCCTCTGTTGATGGACATTTAGGTTGCTTCCATGTTCTGGTCATTGTGAATAGTGCTGCAATGAACATTGGGGTGCATGTATCTTTTTGAATTATAGTTTTCTTTGGATATATGCCCAGAAGTGGGATTGCTAGATCATACGGTAGCTATATTTTTAGCTTTTTAAGGAAACTTCATACTGTTCTCCCTAATGGCTGCACCAATTTACATTTCTATGAACAGTGTAGGAGAATTCCCTTTCCTCCACCCCCTCTCTAATATCTATTGCTTGTAGATTTTTGATGAGTGCCATTCTGACCAGTGTGGGTGGTTTTGATTTGCATTTCTCTAATAATTAGAGATGTTGAGCATCTTTTTATGTGCTTTTTAGCCATCTTTATGTCTTCTTTGGAGAAATGTCTGTTTAGACCTTCTGACCATTTTTTGATTGGATTGTTTGTGGGATTTTTTGACATGAGCTGTTTGTATATTTTGGAGATTAATCTCTGTAGGTTGCTTCATTTGCAGATATTTTCTCCTATTCTGTGGGTTGTCTTTTCGTTTTGTTAATAGTTTCCTTTGCTGTGCAAAAGCTTTTTGAATTAGAGTTTTCTCCAAATATATGCTCAGAAATGGGATTGCTGGATCACGTGGACACTATTTTTATTTTTTTGAGGAACCTTCCTACTGTCCTCCATAGTAGCTGCACCAATTTATATTCTTACAACAGTGTAGGAGGGTTCCCTTTTCTCCACACCCTTGCTAACATTTTTTTATTTGTAGAATTTTTGATGATGGCCATTCTGACCAGTGTGAGGTGATATCTCACCGTGATTTGATTTGTGGTTTTCTCTAATAATTAACAATGTTGAACATCTTTTTTAGGTGCCTGTTGATCATCTGTATATCTTCTTTGGAAAAATGCCTACCCAATCAAACAGTGGGCAGAAGCCCTTAATAGTCATTTTTCCAAAGAAGATATACAGATGACCAACTGCTACTGCTAAGTCACTTCAGTCGTGTCTAACTGAAGCCTATTAAGGGCTTCTGCCCACCGTTTGATTGGGTAAGCATTTTTCCAAAGAAGATATACAGATGACCAACTGCTACTGCTAAGTCACTTCAGTCGTGTCTAACTGAAGCCTATTAAGGGCTTCTGCCCACCGTTTGATTGGGTAAGCATTTTTCCAAAGAAGATATACAGATGACCAACTGCTACTGCTAAGTCACTTCAGTCGTGTCTAACTGAAGCCTATTAAGGGCTTCTGCCCACCGTTTGATTGGGTAAGCATTTTTCCAAAGAAGATATACAGATGACCAACTGCTACTGCTAAGTCACTTCAGTCGTGTCTAACTGAAGCCTATTAAGGGCTTCTGCCCACCGTTTGATTGGGTTGTTTGTTTTTTTTGTTGTTGTTGTTGCTGTTGTTATTGAGTTATACGAGCTGTTTGTATATTTTGGATATTAACCTCTATTTTCAAATAGAGGTTGCATCATTTTCAAATATTTTTCCCCATTCTGTAGGTGTCTTTTCATTTTGTTTATGGGTTCCTTTGCTAGGCAAAAGCTTGGAAGTTTGATCAGGTCCCATTTGTTTATTTTTGTTTTCATTTCTGTCATCTTGAGAGACCTAAGAAAACATTGGTATGATTTATGTCAGGAATGTTTTGCCTATGTTCTCTTCAAGGAGTTTTATGGTGTCATGCCTTATATTTAAGTCTTTAACCCATGTTGACTTTATTTTTCTGTAGAGTGTGAAGGTATACTCACATTTCATTCATTTACAGTGGCTGTCCAACCTTCCCAACACCACTTGCTGCACTGTCTTTTCCCCATTGTATATTCTTGCCTCCTTTGTTAAAGATTAATTGATGATAGATATGTGGGTTTATTTCTGGGTTCTCTCTTCTGTTCCATTAATCCATGTGTATGTTTTTGTGCCAATACCACACTGTTTTGATTACAG
This sequence comes from Cervus canadensis, assembly GCF_019320065.1. NCBI lineage: Eukaryota > Metazoa > Chordata > Mammalia > Artiodactyla > Cervidae > Cervus > Cervus canadensis. Next base: position 59,919,786 of record NC_057391.1, on the reverse strand, counting down.
TAGGTTTAGAGTATTGTCTAAAGTCTGAGAGGGTTACGCCTCCTGCCTTATTCTTTTGCTTCAGAATTGCTTTGGCAATTGTGGGTCTTTTGTGGGTCTATTTAAATTTTATGATTATTTGTTCTATTTCTAGTTCTATGAAAAACATCATGGGCGATTTGATAGGGATCACATTATATCTGTAGATTACTTTGGGTAGTATGTTCATTTTAACAATATCCTTTCAATCCAAAAGCATGGGGTATTTTTCCATTTCTTTGAATCATCTTCAGTTTCCTTCATTAGTAGTTTATACTTCTCAGGGTATAAGTCTTTCTCTCCTTGCTCAGGTTGATTCCTAGGTATTTTTTTCTGATACAGTTTTAAAGAGATTGTTTTTCTACTTTCCCTTTCTGGTATTTCATTGCTAACATAAATACAACCAATTTCTATATGTTAATCTTATATCTTACTATCCTGCTGAATTCACTTCTCAGTGCTAGTAGTTTTTGTGTGTAGTCTTTGGTATCTTCTATATATAGTATCATGTCATTTTGCAAATATTATAATTTTATCTCTTCCCTTACAGTTTGGATAGCTTATACTTTTCTTGTATGACTGCTGTGACTAGGACTTCTAGTACTATATTGAATAGACATGGTGAGAGTGGGCATCATTGTCTTGTTCCTAATTTTAGGGGGGAAGCATTCAGCTTAAATGCTGAATTTCACCATTGAGTATTATGTAGGCTGTGAATTTGTCATAAACAGCTTTTATTCTGTTGAGCTCTGTTTCCTCTATACTCACTTTGGTAACAGTTTTTAAAAAACTTATTTTTAACATTTATTACAAATGTTGCAGTCAGTTTGGTATATGCCAACATTCATGCAGTTTTAACAGTTAGGAGTATAAAAAACACTTAACGATTTCCAAAGGGGTATATATGTGATACAGTCTTCATTTCAGAGAAGCATAAGTGACTGAATTACTGTCTGCTCTTCAGTGTTTCACCTCAGCATTACATTGCCTCATCAAAGCAAGTGCCTTTGGTTACTGAAGTTTTGGATATTTGCTATTTTCAGTCCTTCAAGACAGGTAGCTCAAGTGAATTTTCCATCTCTGAGGGAGTCACGTTCTGTTCCGTTGTCCTGCTTATTTGTAAACCCCCTAAAATGGCTCTTCTCAGCTCTTCTTCCTCCAACTTGGCAACTAACTCTGACTTCGAAATACCAGTTTGGTCTTGGTCACCACAAATTTATTACATAAATGATTGCATCCGTGTTTGAATAATAACATCAGTTGTCTGTCCTCCCAAATCCCAGACTTAGAATTTAAGGTTTTTGTATGTTACCATCTCAATATTAAATCCAATGGTAGGAATAGTAACAATGACTTCTCCAACCTGTAATCAGTACAAAATTGTGGTTTTTCCTGCTCCATTTAATTCCAAAATTAAACTTCTCATCTCCTAGGTTCCAAACAAACTGGAAAAAATGCTTGAGAAAACGTCACCCATGATGAACCGCCTGTCCACCCTCATCAACCAAAGCCAGTTCGGCTCCCGGGCAGTTTTCTTGAAAACTTGCTTAGCCTGAAACTTCTGCATTGCATTCCTGGCAGTGCTTGGAGCAAGGGGCCGTGGCAACTGCACACCAGGAAACTGGTAAGAGTTTAATTTTATCAAATGCTTTTTCTGCATCTATTGAGATTATTATGTGTTTTTTGGTTTTTGTTGATGTGACGTATCACATTGTTTGATTTGCATATGTTAAACCATCCTTATGATCCTGGGATGACTCCAGCTTGGTTGTGGTGTATGATCTATGTGTTGCTGAATTCAGCTTGATAATATTTTGCTGAGAATTTTTGTACCTGTATTCGTCCAAGATATTGGCCTGTAATTTTCTGATAGTGTCGTTGTCTGGTTTTGGTATCAGAGTGATGGTGGCTTCATATTGATAGAATGCCTTTGGGAGTGTTCCCTCCTCTTGTATCTTTTGAGAGAGTTTAAGAAGGAGTTGTACAAGTTCTTCGTGTGTTAGTTAGAATTCCCCAGCAAAGCCATGTGGTCCTGGACTTTTGTTTGCAGGGAGGTTTTTGGTTTTGTTTTTTTAATATAGATTTATTACAGAATTTTTATTACAGATTCTACTTATTGGTCTATTCAAATTGTCTCTCTTCTTAATTGAGTTTTGGTGGGTTGTGTTTCTAGAAAGTTGTCCAAAGCTGCCCATTTCTTCTAGATTGCCCAATTTGTTGGCAATGATAATACTCTTAGATGGTCTTTTTTTTTTTTAAATTTCTGCAGTATCTGCTGTTATTTTCCTCTTTTCTTCCCCTTATTTTGTTTATTTAAGTTCTCTCTCTTTTCTTGGTAAGCTGGGCCAGAGGTTTGTCAATTTTGTTTACCTTTTCAAAGAATCAACTTTAAGTTTTATTGATTTTTTTTCTATTCTTTAATCTCTATTTTATTTTCCCTTTCATCTTCATTATATCTTTTGGATAACTTTAGGTTTTGTTTGTTCTTCTTTTTCTAATACTTCAATTGGAGGGTTTTATATTCAAGTATTTTTAGACTATGATACACTCTCAAGATGTTAAAGATCAAAATACTCAGAGATGATAAAAAATTTATTCTTAAATGATGGAAAATTTCCAGCATTATCTTGCATCCAGTTAATACACAGGGGCAAAAAGGGACTTCCCTAATGGCTTAGGGATAAAAAACCTGCCTGTCAATGCAGGAGACTTGGGTTTGATCACTGAGTTGAGAAGATCCCCTGGAGAAGGAAGTGGCAACCCACTCTGGTATTCTTGCCTGGGAAATCCCATGGACAAAGGAGCCTGGCTGGCTGCAGTCTATGGGATCGCAAAAGTCAGACACAACTTAGCAACTAACAACAACAACAAAAGACCATTGTACATGTCAATAATACCAAACAGAAAAGCAACTTGGATATTAAGAAGTACTGTACTAGCCATTATATCACACTGCCTTTTTAGGCCACCTTCAGATATCACATACATTAAATTATATGCTTTAATTTTCCACCTAGCTCTTCTCATCAAAAGAGAATGGATGTAAGTCTCGTCTAGATCAATAATGATATTCTCCAAAACCACTCTCTAAAGTTACTTCTTGTCTGAATGTTTTTCTTGGGGTCTGGTAAACCATCTTATCCTTAAACTGTGATAGGGCAATTTAATTGGTTTCCTGGTGGAGCATACAGGGATAACTGAAAGACACTGATATTTACAGTGTCAAGTTAAACTAGCATCAATCTCACAAAGCATATTGGAAGAATAAGCTACCTAGCCATACAAGAGTTTACTGAAGTTTTGTGCTGTAAAGAGTCTATCAACAAAGGCAATTTCTGAGAGGATGGGGTACTTAGATTGTTATTTCAGTTTCTGAAAAAGTATTTTGAAATAGCATCTTTGCTATGGCTACAGGATTTATTGAGTACAGGAGGTACAGCTCGTAACTGGTTACTAGTCTGACACTGATGTGATTCAAATAGAAGTGATGTCAGATGTAATGTCTTACCGTTTCCTGTGGTATTTAAAGAATTAAAATGGCTTGTTAAAGCTTTAAGTAAATGAGGGCAGAACCAGCAGTGTTCACTGTGTGGTTGATTCTATATGACTTGAGCAGGCTGGATACTTTGCTTAGTTTCATCTTCATGTGATCTGAATTAGCTGAGTGACCAGACATCATCTCTTCTAACATATTCATTTTAAAGAATGGGAAAGCATCACTGAGGTTAACTTGTTGAAGTAACCTACCTCTCTTTAAAGAGCTGAACCTCAGATTAAGTTTTCCTGAAATTTAACCCATTTCTCTACACTGGATAAAATTGCCCCCAGCTCCACTTTTAGCCACATCTTTTATGGGTTGAATTGTGTCCCCTCAAAAAATATTTTGCATTCCTAACCCCCTGTAGCTATGAATGTGACCTTATTTGGGAACAGAGTCACTGCAGATGTAATTGCTTAAGACAAGGTGATACTATTAATACAGGGTGGGTCCTTAACTATGTGACTGGGGTCCTTATAAGGGAGAGTTGGACACAAACACAGAGGGAAGAGAGCCACATGAAGACAGAGTCAGAGGTTAGAATTACACTGCCACAAGCCAAGGCGCACTTGAGGCTCTCAGGAGCTGGACCAGGTAAGAAAGGATCCTCCCATAGAGGCTGTAGAAGGATGTGGCCCTGCCAACTCCTTGGTGCCAGTCTTCTAAAGTGGGAAGACAGTTCATTTCTGTTGCTTTAAATGTGTGGTGCTTTGTTACAGCAGCCCTGGGAAATTAATACAACATGTAAAAATTAATTCTGTGGCCTTGTGTGAAGGTACCATGTTTATGCCATAGCCAATAGCCAGATTTCAGCACTCTAGGCAGCAAGTGATTTGTAATTAGTATTGGGTTTAATTGATTGAACCAGAAGGTCTGATGCTTTCATAAACTGCACCTCTGAAATCTTCATGCTAGAAACAGTTAGCCTTTCAATAACTTTAATACCTACTTTTAAATACTTATATAATTAATTCTATTGGACATTCTATTTATAGTGACTAAAATGTGGACACAGTTTGGTGGGTATACATATTGGCTCAATGTTTGAAAAGGTCTGATTACTCTAGATTGCCTAATAGCCGTGTATTTCACCATTTTTCACACTCTGAGAGCTGCCAACAAGGAAGTAGCTCTTCTATATAATTGTCACAACTCTTGTCAGAGTTGTCTCTACTTCTGTTTTAATAGCAATATTAATTATTATAAAGGGTGTACCTATGTATGATTGACTAGGTGGACTTCATTGTAGTGAAGTGCACTGCGGTTTACTCAGTTTATCTAATAAATGGCTCCAGAGCTTTTGTGTTCAGAATAGAGTGGGGAATAGCATTGACATTGCCTTCCCTATAAGTATATGACTTAACATGAGCAGTGAGTTCATCACTGGAATAATTTCTGTTTAATTACAGTGGTGACAAATGTTATGAGCATGAGCACAAGCTGGGATGGGGAGTTACATATAACCTGAATTGGCTGGAGGAGAAAATCAGTCAGAAAGGCATCTGAGGAACTGATACAAACTCTGTTTCTGACATGAGAGTAGGAAGCTCTCAGCACTCACCCCATCCATCTGTAAATCCTGTGAGTGCTCCTTCAGTCTGGATCTTTAATCCAGTTTTTTCATTGCCAGTATTGCTAATACTGTGATGGCCGTTGCAATACCATCACCTCAGCACCTGGACTATTTTAATATGATCCTGTTTCTTGCTTCCATCCTCACCTTCTTATACTCTGTTCTTGTCACAGCGGCCAGACTCATTCTTTAAAACTATGCCTCAAACCATGTCTGTCCTCTTTCCAATAGCTCCCATGATTTCCCAAACTGGAATAAAGTCCAGAATCCTTACAGTGGTTGATGGTTGATAAACCACCCTTCTGACCTCATCTCCAATGCCCTCTGCCTCCCTCCCTCTGACTCCTTCCCTCTGTTCCAGCTGCACTGGCCACCCTGCTGTATTCATGATATCCGCTGAGAGGTTTCACTTTGGCTGTTGATTTTTGCTTTATGTCCTTTTTTTCTTATTTGGAATGCTCTTACCAAGACAGCTGATCAGCTCACTTATGCATTTCATGTCTCTCTCAGTTGTGACCTTTTTAGACGGTCTTTCCTGGCCATTCAGTAAAAAAATGACAACTCCCTGGTTTCCCTGTCATTCCCTGCCCATCTCACTTTGTCTTTGTCTCCCCCCGCCCCAATAGAATTTAGCATCATTGAAAACCTTTCACTTTGTTGCATGGGGTAGGATGGGGGTGTTGGAATGACCTGGACCAGCAGTTGTATTCATACAGTGTGGATAGGAGCTTCTCTTGTTGAAGGAGTTGAAAGGCCACTGTGAAGGGAGAGCTCTGAGCAGGGGGCAGATGGCAAAGGAAAAGGAGAGGTAGGCAGGACCAGATCCTGGGGGCCGCTGAAGGCACGTTAGAATGAGTGTCCCAAGCCCGAGAGAAACATGTAGCCACTGACAGTTTTCAATGGGAGAGTGATGATGCATGTACATACTAAGACCCCTGATGATTGTGGGTAGAGAATGGTTGGGAAATAACAAGTTTGGAGCAGTTCATTCCAGCGATCTGGATGGGAGGTGACATGTTCTAGATCATTAGGTTTACCTGAAGAGAGGGATGGTGGACAAGGTTGGGGACACTGGGGAGACTATCAAGACTTCTCCTGAAGGAACAAGGGTGTAGGGGGGTGGCTCTTGCTCAGCCTGGAATCTTGAGATAGAGTAGGTTTATGAGAATTGAAGCTAGGGGCTGGAAGAGCAGCTTCTGTTTTAGATACGTGGTCTTTATACTACAATTCTTCGCACAGCCAGACCCATTTATCTAATCCCCTTGTTAACATTTCTACTCACATACTTACAAGGCAGCTCAAAGTTTAGCATGTAGCCTGGATATGGTGTTTGAATTTGTGGAAAAGATCTTCCAAGGAGAGGTGTGAGAAGTCATCACATGGGAGCCTGGACTGACCCCTGAGATGTTCTAACTTATAACAGAAATCAGATGGAAAAGAAAAATTCCCATAAGATGGCCCCTTTCTCCTTGGAGATTCACTCTGATCAATTTTTGACAGATGAAGAAACAGATGCTGAGAACAGGGAGGCAACTTGCCTGCTCTCCTGGGTAGTTGGGCAGTGAGATTAAGCAGTCTTTCTGGATTTGGGTAGAGTAGGAGTAAATAAGTCAAAATAAGAGGTTTTTGAACTTTTAGCAGAGTGTTTATGTCATATTACCACTTGGACAAGAGTCTTATATATGTTCCTATCTTCTTCCATGTGAAATCTATGCCCACCCCATTTAGAAATACCTAGGAAAGGTCCTTCCATTATTTTTTTTTTTTTTTTTTCAGAAACCTCCCCTCTGTATCCTTGTCACACTAAAAATTTACTACATGGTGCACGGTGGTTTTAATTTTTGAATTCATTCTCTTTTTCTCCCCGCCTGTCTCCTGTCTTTCTCTCTCTCTCCCTCTTTCTTTCATTTTCTCCTTGGATTGGGATCTGCAGCTTTTAACACTGTCAGTATGCAATACATTGTTGATAGACATGCATCTAAATAGAATATGCAGAATGCAACAGAAGCGCATTTTTAAAAAGTTTAATCCTAGAGACGTTTCAGTGTGTTCTAAGGGGAGCTGTAATTCTCTGTGATCTGGACAAAGAATAGATTCAGATCATTAGCATTCTCTCCTCACAGTAGGGGGGACGTTTTGCAGTAAATTATACTCATCAGGGCTCCCATAGACCCTTGCGAACAAGGCTCGCTGAGCCCTTGCTTGGAAGTTACTGCTACCAGCTTTATAAGGGAGGCAGGAACTAGTTAAGACAAACTGCGAACCATGAATGTGGATTCTATAGGGTACTCACCAGATCAATGTTAGTAGAGCCCCTAAATCTGCTCAAAAGAACCTGTTATCTCACCTCCTTAGAGTTATCACAGAATTTTAAGTTAGTGCTTCAATGCCCTTTACAAAGAGTTTAAGTCCTTTGCTTTTCCCCATGAACATTTTCGTCAAAATGTACTTGAGCTCCAATTGCTTGGTGAAAAATAGGTCACTGCTAGTCATGTTTAGCATTCTTCTTTCTTCCCCTTTGGGATAGAATCTGCCTTCAGACTATTTTTCACACAGAATAAGGATTAGTGCCTCTTTATCAATGTTGTCCATATCCCCCCTCAGTGTACTTTATTATCACTGCTAGAAGGTGCTTCTCTAAGACTGAGTTGTAGAGCTGTTAAAAAAAAAAGTCAAGCTCCCCAAAGCCAGGGAAAATTGAAATGTCACTCTTTACAAGGAGTTTTAGGAGGGAGACTAAGCGTTTACTTCAGTACAGACCATCCATTCTAGGGCCCAGTTTAGAAACTTTCAAAATCAATTTTAAATCTTTTCTTTACAGCTTTCACATCCCTTCAATATCATCCTTTTTTTTTTTTTTTTTATTATGAGATTGCCTTGGCGAGGCAGCCCAGGCCAGGCCGGGGCGGGGTGGGCTGGAGGGGGTGGGCCAGAGGGACGCCGGTGGTCGATCTGTCGTCCAGGCCGGTCACTCCTGTGCCCGCAGCTCTGCACACCGGCCCGGCTGCCCCCGCCTGCTGCCTGCCTGCCCCAGATGCGCTGAGCCTGCCTGCTGTTTGGCAGACATTTCCCTTTGTTTGTGCTCCTTGCGCTGCTCTAATAACCCTCCTCAAGGCCAAATTAGATTTATATGGAAGGAGAAGGCAGCTAGAGGCTTCAGAATGACTATGCTAATTAGAAACCAAAATATAAACAGCAACTCCACATGGATGTATTAAATAGGCCAGCATTCTCCACAGCAAATCAAATTAAGAGAAATCCCATTACCTCGCTCAGGGCTTCTGCATTTTTTTCCTGACCGCCTGTTTTCCTGTTTGAACAGGACAAGGGCATGAATATATTTCATTCTGGGTCTGGTTCTAAACTACGGTCTGTTTCTCTCTCAGCCCAAACTACAATGATTCCAAGTCATTATTCACAATTACAGCAAACTCATTTTTTTAAAATCCACTGTAAGTTTATATATCACCCTCTAAAGATTTTAGGCTTTGATGCAGCCTCAAACATTTCATTTATTTTCACCAGCTTGGCTTCAGTGTTAACTAGTTACCACAAAGTATTCTAAACAGACTTCTGGAAAGCCCCATGGATCCTATGAGAATTTATGATTATCTGTTACAGGAAATGAATATTCCATCCCTTAATTTCTAACCTTGTGCAGTCAGACTGATGCTACAAAGGAATGTAAAACAAAAATAACCTGTCTCCTTTAAATGAACCAGTACTAGTTGTCAGGAAGTTTTTAGGAGCTCAGTATTACCGGTGGCAAAGCAGGTAGGAAAAGTAGTCACTTTTGCAGTTAAAAGTTGCTGAGCTAGTGATGGAGGCGGCATTGGAAATGAGAGGTTTTCTCAGAGGCTGGGGAAAGAGAAGGCAGGTCTCCATTAGCCACTGGAAAAACTATTTATGTACAAGTGAAAGTGACAATCGCTCAGTCGTGTCTGACTCTCTGTCACCCCATGGAGTTAGTCCATGGAATTCTCCAGGCCAGAATACTGGAGTGGGTAGCCTTTCCCTTCTCCAGGAGATCTTCCCAATCCAGGGATCGAACCCAGGTCTCCCACATTGCAGGCTGATTCTTTATCAGCTGAGCCACAAGGGAAGGCAGGTACACCAAACCTTGCATAGGGTGGAGAATCATGGCTCTTGTCTTTCAACTTTTAAAAAACTGTATTTATTTTTAATTGAAGGATAATTGCTTTGCAGTATTGTGTTGGTTTCTACCAAATAGCAACATGATCTTTCAACTTTTTATGAAAATAAAATTTTCACTACTCATAGCACTATATGACGAGTCCTCTAATGATACAACAGTGAGCAAGCTGGAAGTCCCTGAGGCAGGGGTAGGATGCTGCAGGAAGATAAGCCCCAAGAAAACCAGCAGGGGACTGAGAGACTGGAGCTTCAAGGCAGCCAGGACAGCAGAGGTGCTCCTTCAGCTGAGTTCCTGTAGGAGAAATCATGAAAGTACGTTTTCCACCCTACTTCTGGGCCAAGTTCATCATGGTCTTATCAACTCCTTTCCTGCTCAGTGTGAGAACTCCAATTCCTTTTTCTTTCTTTTGAAGAGAAGTCACACCCCAATTTTTGCAAGTCAGAAGCAAACCAATCTATTGTAACCAGAAAGGAATCAGAGAATTGTGGTTAAAGAAAGTAGTGGGGAGGGCAAGCACCTTGGCAGAAGATGAGAATTCTGGTCCTCAGGATTAAGTAATGATGGCCATCTCTTCACAACAGCACATATAGACCACTCTTTTCTGTTTTACTTGATGATCCCTTTCTCAGGACTGTTTCTTCTTATATAAATATTAAGCCTACTGCTTCTTCTGGGGAAAGCTAAGAAAGAGTGAATAGAAGGAATTTCAGGTTACATCATGTGTTTCTCTAGGCATGAATACTGTAGTGAGTTGCCTTTACCTTTTCCAGGGGATTTTCCTGACCCATGGATTGAACCCAGGTCTCATGCATTGCAGGCAGATTCTTTGCCATCTGAGCTAGATTCACATTACTTAGGGAAAATAAGCCTCTCTGAGAGCAACTCATTTGCCTGTCATCTGCCATTCCAGTGAAGTGCTTAGCATTAATTTTCTTTTGTGGTTTTTGTGACAAAGACTCTCTCCTCTTTCAAAATTTAGTCAAGCTCCCCTGAGCCTTCCTTTAGACTAACTCTTGGCCTTGGTTTTACCATTTGGGGCCTTCTTAGCCTAGTTGTAGCAAGAATCCTGCTAAGTCAGTTTAGGGATAATCCTTTTACTCTGGATGTCTGATCATCCTTGTACCTAATCTAGCTCCTCATCCCCTAGGATCTCCCAGATGACAATTGATCACCTGGCCTGCCTTCAGCAAAAATCCTATTAATTCAGTTTAGCAAGAATTACCCCTTCTTGGTAATTTTCCATCCACCTCCCACTGCCTCCCATAGCCATAAATCCTCAGTTATCTTTACAATATTCTGAGTTGTGTTTCATCTCTCTGCCCCCATGGCAATAGTCTTCACATCTATTGCAAAAATCCTGAGTAATGTCTTCTTTACTGTTTTAAGTATAAGAATAATTTTTCTAATTCTTGGCAAGAATAGTTGTCCTTTTATGATAAAAACAGTTGAATAAATGAAACATCTGTTTGACATCTTGCTTAAACCAATTTTTGTGTGTTTGTGTGTACATTATATAAATGTACATATACCTACATACATATGTATATCAATCAGAAGATTCCTGAAAGAATGTCAAAGAAGTAATTTTAAATATTTTTTTATTACATATTACTACTTTTGGGGTAAAACTCTAAATTGTTAACAAGTGTACAAAATCTTCTTGATTAGCCCTTTTCCTCCAAGCCTCTTACTTTCCACCCGGTTGGAACAGTGTTCCTCTATTTCAACTTTGTGGGCTTCCCTGGTGGCTCAATAGTAAAGAATCTGCCTGCAATGCAGGAGACCGGGCTTTGATCTCTGGGTCAGGAAAATCCCCTGGAAGAAGGCATGGCAACCCACTCTAGTACTCTTGCCTAGAGAATCCCACGTACAGAAGAGCCTGGCAGGCTACAGTCCATAGGGTCGCAAAGAGTCAGACTTCATGACTGAAGCAACTTAGCACACACACATGTGTATCCAAGGCATGCAAACAGGCCATAAAAAAGAAAAAAAAAAAAAAACAACTCTAGGTATGTGTCACCCAACATGGGAACCATTAGGCAAAAATGACTATTAAGTTTAAATTAAATAAAGTTAAAATTGCCTCAGTCACAGTAGCCACATTTCCAGTGTTGAGTATGCAACTATGACTAGTGGCTACCATATTTGTTAGCACAGATGGAGAGGATTTCCATTATCTATCATCGTTAGAAAATTCTATAGGATAGTGCTGATCTATATAATTCAGGCTTGCAGGAGCAAAAAGTGTAGACAGCTCTCATAGCTAGGCTTCCAAGAGCATACAGTGTGGAGATACCAACTTACCTCATTTACTAAAATTTAAGGCTTGTTGTGGCACATTCTGTGAATCCTTTCTTGGTTCCCCCAGCACAAATTAATCAACATTTGTTTCTGTTGCTTATACAATGTGTTTGGTTTCCTGGCTACAAATCGGAAACCTAAGGAGCAGAATCTGTTTCTAAATCTATAGGAATAAGCAGATAGAGGGAAGAGTCTTGTCTCTGATGAGTTTAGCAAAATACTGGTGACTTTGGGAAAGCTGAATCTTTGGAGAAGGTCCAAATCCTTGGCTCTTTCACAGGTGTCATAGATACTGACAAATTATATATCTCTATATTTACAGATACTGAAATTGAGGTTTAGGAGTTAAAAATACCTGCTTTAGCGTTGTGAGCATCGGTTTAATAAATCACTTAGCACTGTGCATGGCATATAAGTACTTAATATTGGGTATCATTTAATCTAAATTTTGCATCCTTATTTTTTTTTAAATTATTCAGATATTGGGGAGGAGGTCATATTAATATTTTATTTAAAATACTTTTTAAAGAATCATTTTGATGTTCAAACCAAGGTAAGAGTTAGTGATGGGAAAAGGGTGATTTGTTTCTAGCTTGAACTTAAATCAAGCTTTGTTTTAAGACTTGTATCCAAGTTGGACACAAAGGGTAATACTTCATGGTCAGAAAGACTTGTGTTAAAAAAAAAAGTTCAAGAGAGAGAGATCAAAATTATACTTTAAGCAATAGAAAGGAGGCAATAGTAATATCCTTAATATATTAGACACAGAGTCATTGAATAAAGTCTCAGTGATGCAATAGATGTTCCTTCTTTCAATTTTACCAGTTTGCAAAATTCATGAGGTTAATAAGTATTAAAAATCTCATTACTGTACCATATCAGATAGGGATTTAGCTCGAGGGTGTAATAAACTAGTTCTATTGTTGAAACTCCATCAAAAAGCAGGACTGCACTTACCAGCATTATAAAAACCTCTATATCTCTCTGCATACAACTTTATCTAACGAAAAATATTACATATGGGGTTTCTGAAAACTCACAATTCAAATCTTGAAACTCATTGACTTCACATATAAAGTTATAGCATGTGGCTATTAAGAGTTTGAAAGAGATTCACTGTCAGCAAAGTGCTACTGATCTAGTTGTAGACATGCTGGGAATTTACATCAATAGCCATATTTTGCTTTTTTTTTTTTTTTTTTAAATCTGGTATAACTTTGCTGAAGCAACACTTGTTCCAAGTATTTTGCACAGTGCAACTGTTACCCCCCACTTCCTGTAGAGATTATACATCAGTATTGATAGGGTTTAATAGCTGCCTACTCCTTCTCTGGAAGAACTGAGGAAGTTTCAGTAGCATTTACTTATATTGACTCTATTAACTTCATGTTCTATTCTCCATCTCAACCTGGGAGCCTCCATCACCCTCAGTTAGCTATCAGCTACACTATTGCCCTTCTCAAATGTCACTTTGTTTTAATATTCAATGAATAACTTAAGATAAATTACCCTAGAGATGGATGTGAGGGGCCCTACTTGTAAGATACAAATTGGGGGAAGATCCTACATAAAAATATAAGCTATGTTGATAGTATAATGAACTATTTGTTCATCTTCCCTTAAGTTATTCCAAGTACAGCAGGCAGGGAAGGTAAGTTTGCAAGATATAATGCTTTGCTACCCATGACTTTTTCCTCCTAAAGCACTCATAATTTTCAGAGAGCAGCTCTGTTTCCACCTATGATCTCAAATTGGTTAGGCTCTTATCCCAGGTGATAAATTATAGTTTTGCTAAAGCACTTAGACATCTATTTCCTCAGATTGATATAAGTATGGGGAAAGAAGTGCAGGGAACATGAATTAGTTTTGGCAAATGAACTTTGTTGCTGTTTAGTCTCTCAGTGGCGTCCAGTTCTGTGACCGCATGAACTGCAACATACCAGGCTTCCCTGTTCATCATCATCTACTGGAGCTCGCTCAAACTCATGTCCACCGAGTCAGTGATGCCATCCAACCATCTTGTCCTCTGTTGTTACCTTCTCCTCCTGCCTTCAATCTTTCCCAGCATCAGGGTCTTTTCTAATGAGTTGGTTTTTCACATTAGGAGGCAAAAGTATTGTAGCTTCAGCATCAATCAATACAATGAATATTCAGGACTGATTTCCTTTAGGATGGACTGGTTTGATCTCCTTGCAGTCCAAGAGACTCTCAAGAGTCTTCTCCAACACCACAGTTCAAAAGCATCAGCTCTTCAGTGCTCAGCCTTCTTTATGGTCCAACTCTCACATCCATTCATGACTACTAGAAAAAACATAGCTTTGACTAGATGGGCCTTTGTCGGCAAGTGTAATGTCTCTCCTTTTTAATATGCTGTCTAGGTTGGTTATAGCCTTTCTTCCAAGGAGCAAGTGTCTTTTAGTTTCATGGCTGCAGTCACCATCTGCAGTGATTTTGTAGCCCAAGAAAATAAGCTCTGTCACTGTTTCTATTGTTTCCCCATCTATTTGTCATGAAATGATGGGGCCGGATGCCATGATCTTAGTTTTTTTTGAATGTTGAGTTTTAAGCCAACTTTTTCACTCTCTTCTTTCACCTTTATCAAGAGGCTTTTAGTTCCTCTTCACTTTCTGTCATAAAGGTGGCATCATCTCCATATCTGAGGTTATTGATATTTCTCCCAGAAATCTTGATTCCAGCTTGTACTTCATCCGGCCCAACATTTCTGTGTAATATCCTCTTCACTTAAGTTAAATAAGCAGGGTGACAATATATAACCTTGATGTACTCCTTTCACAATTTGGAACCAGTCTGTTGTTTCATGTCCAGTTCTAACTGTTGCTTCTTGACCTGCATATAGGTTTCTCAGGGGGCAGGTAAGGTGGTCTGGTATTCCCATCTCTTTAGAATTTTCAGCAGTTTGTTGTGATCCACACAGTCAAAGTCTTTAGCATAGTCAATTAAGCAGAAGTAGCTGTTTTTTCCTAGAATTCTCTTGCTTTTCCTATGATCCAACAGATGTTGGCAATTTGATCTCTGGTTCTTCTGCCTTTTCTAAATCCAGCTTGAACATCTGGAATTTCTCAGTTCACGTGCTGTTAAAGCCTAACTTGGAGAATTTTGAGCATTACTTTGCTAGTGTGTGAAATGAGTGCAACTGTCTGATAGTTTGAACGTTCTTTGGCGTTGCCTTGCTCTGGGATTGGAATGAAAACTGACCTTTTCCAATCCATGGCCACTGCTGACTTTTTCACATTTTCTAGCATATTGAGTGCAGTGCTTTAACAGCATCATCTTTTAGGCTTTAAAATAGCTCAGCTGGAATTCCATCACCTCTGCTTACTTTGTTCATAGTAACGCTTCCTAAGGCCCACTTGACTTCTCACTCTAAGATGTCTGGCTCTAGGTGAGTGATCACACCATCATGGCTATCTGGGTCATTATGATCTTTTTTGTACAGTTCTTCTGTGTATTCTTGCTTCCTCTTAATATCTTCTGCTTCTGTTAGGTTCATACCATTTCTGTCCTTTATTATGCCTATCTTTGCATGAAATGTTCCCTTGGTATCTCTAATTTTCTTGAAGAGATCTCTAGTCTTTCCCTTCTATTGTTTTCCTTTATATCTTTGCATTGATCACTCAGGAAGGCTTTCTTATCTCTCTTTGCTATTCTTTGGAACTCTGCATTCATATGGATATATCTTCCTTTTTCTCCATTGTCTTTTGCTTCTCTTCTTTTCTCAGCTATTTGTAAGGCCTCTTCAGACAACCATTTTGCCTTTTTACATTTCTTATTCTTGGGGATTGTTTTGCCCACTGCCTCCTGTACACTATTACAAACCTCCATCCATAGTTCTTCAGGCACTTTCTCTATCAGAGCTAATTCCTTTATTTGTCACTTCCACTGTATAATCATAAGAGATTTGATTAAGGTCATACCTGAATGTCTAGTGGTTTTCCCTGCTTTCTTCAATTTAAATCTGAATTTGTCAATAAGGAGTTCATGTTCTGAGCTACAGTCAGCTCCTGGTCTTGTTTTTGCTGATTGTATAGAGCTTCTCCATCTTTGGCTGCAAAGAATATAATCAGTCTGATTTTGGTATTGACCATCTGGTGATGTCCATGTGTAGAGTCATCTCTTGTGTAGAGGGTGTTTGCTATGACTGGTGCATTCTCTTGGCAAAACTCTGTTAGCCTTTGCCCTGCTTCATTTTATACTCCAAGGCCAAACTTGCCTGTTACTCCAGGTATCTTTTGACTTTCTACTTTTGCATTTCAATCCCCTATGTTGAAAAGGACATCTTTTTTTGGTGTTAGTTCTAGAAGGTCTTGTAGGTCTTCATAGAACTGTTCAATTTCAGCTTCTTTGGCATTGGTGGTTGGGTCATACACTTCGATTACCATGATATTGAATGGCTTGCGTTGGGAATGAACAGAGATCATTCTGTCATTTTTGAGATTACACCCAAGTACTGCATTTCGAACTCTTTTGTTGACTGTCAGGGCTACTCCATTCCTTCTAAGGGATTGTTGCCCACCGTATAATAGTCATCTGAATTAAATTTGCCAATTCTAGTCTGTTTTATTAGTTCACTGATTCCTAAAATATCAATGTTCCCTCTTGTCATCTCTGTTTCACCACTTCTAATTTACCTTGATTCATGGACCTAACATTCCAGGTTCCTTTGCCGCATTGTTCTTTACAGCATTGGACTTTACTTTCACCACCAGACACATCCACAACTGGGCATTGTTTCCACTTGGCTTAGGCTCTTCATTCCTTCTGGAGCTATTCCACTCATCTCCAGTTGCATATGGGTACCTACTGACCTGGGGAGTTCATTTTTCAGTGTCATATCTTTTTGCCTTTCCATACTGTTCATGGGTTCTATAGTGGAACATTTCCATTTTTTCTCAGAAAGGGAAGCCTTTCTCAGCAAAGCCTCGGGAGGGATAGACTTTTATTCCTTTCTCATCTTTTCTGCCTAGAAGTCAAATGAGATGCATGGAGGTCATCTTGCTAACACAGGTGTAAAAGCTTGTGGACAAAAATCCGATATTTTAAAGATGAAGAAAAAAAGAGCCTGGGCCCATGACATTGATATTGAGCTTACCTCTAGAGTTCTACAGAAGAGAAATAAACCTCCATTTTAAAAGCACCTCTAAGCTGGGTTTTCCTATAGTGGGAAGCATTCCTGGGTGATTCAGTAACTGACAGAAATTAGTGTTCTCACGTGACAAATTATTCTCTGTGGCCAGAAATTTATTTTTAGGACTGGAGTCTAGTGCTTTCCACTGTGGCTTGCTGTGAGTAGACAGTAAAACTTTGTCTAAACCATCATTTTAGTCAACCTGGGCTGCTGTAATAAATTATCAAAGACTGTGTGGCTTAAATAACAGATTTATTTTCTCTCATTTCTGGAGGCTGGAGTCTAAGAACTGTGTGTCAGTGAGGCTGGGCTCTGGTGAAGGCTCTCTTCCTGACACAGGTGGCCACCTTCTTTCTCGTCACATGTCAGAGAGAGAGAGAGCAAGCTTTGATGCTCCTTTCTTTTTTTTTTTTCTTTCTTTTAAGAGCGCAAATACCAACACAAGGGCTGCATTGTCATGACCTCATCTGAACATAATTATCTCTCAAGGTCTCATCTCCAAATACCATCATATGGGAGGTTAGGGCTTCAGTGTGTTTTGGTGGGGCACACTTCAATCCATGGCAATATGCAATCTACACTATTTTTATTTCTAAGCTCTCAGAGGGTCTTGTATTCATGAGGCATTTGTGAAGAAACTTATATATACATTATTTAAATGGTGAGGTTATTCCCTGTGCTGGCTTCATACACTTGTTGGGGCGTCCATGCTAAGAGGGGACCGTACATGCTCACCGGGCTTGCTTTCATCCAGGGCATTGTTGTGCTATGTTGCTTCCTTATGAAAGTTAGTCATCCAGCTTTTCTTCCTGGCCTCTTGCATTCTTCACTTGTTTCCTTTCTTCATTCTCATTCATCTACCCTGTGGCTAATCACCACCTCTAAGTATATTGGGTATGGATTTCATAGGCCGTAGCAAATGAGAACATGCAACCTGTGTTTTTTTCAGAACTGACCTCATCTTACTGAGTCCTCAGAAGGTCTGAGATAGACATAAAATAGTCTAAACACTTGAAACAAGTCATCATTGTTTCAAGTTGAAACAAAGATAAATCCAGGATTTTACCTTTCTTCTGCTTTTATTTCGTGCGGCTCCTGACTAGGATGACCAGGGCACCGGGAGAAATGAAAAAACTCCTAGTGGTGTTTGGAGATCCTGACCAGCTGCCTATGCCCTGGCTTGGTCTGCAGTATGCCTCTGCCTTCTGTGTCCCTTTTTCTGGACAACCACAGTGGTATTCTTACTGAGCTTCACACACTGACATTTTAATATGTGCATACATTGGTTCACTATCCAAACAATACATAAGGATGTAAAAACAGGAATTTCATGTCTTCTTCCCAAGCTCTAGCCCTACTACCAGGAGGCAATGACTTAATACTAATTCTATAGTTTGCATCATAGCTTTAAAGCTGACAAGAAATAAAAGAATGAGTGTTTAGACAGGATTTATTGTCTCTGCTGGGAAAGATGAAGAATTTACTAAATTTACCCAACCTCTTATCTCTTCTACCAAATCTGTTAATTATGGTTACATAAAAGATTGTAAATGTCAAAGCTTGATTTAAAAATAAATTATAACTAAGTCTTCCATGCTGTGGTTTATAGATTCATCCCACAGATAATGAATGGCATTTATCATATTATGTAAATGTTCTTTTAAAACCAATTATTATGAATGGATTGTTTCAGAAGTAGACAATCTTAGATTATTGAAACATTGCTGCTTTTAGGAGACTTTTCCATGTTTTAAGGTCTAATATAGCCATTAATTTCTTTTTATCTAACTTTCCTGGTTCTGATAACTATTCTCTCCCTCAGACCCAGTGTTGGAACATTGCTAGACCCAGGGAACACTGCATATCCTGTTTTTTGTCTCTACCATACCCATACTCTGAGGAACCTTTAAGTGAGAGTGAAGGTCGCTCAGTCGTGTCTGACTCTTTGCGACCCCATGGACTATACAGTCCATGGAATTCTCCAGGCCAGAATACTGGAGTGGGTAGCCTTTCCCTTCTTCAGGGGAATCTTCCCAACCCAGGGATCGAACCCACGTCTCCCGCATCGCCAGTGGATTCTTTACCAGCTGAGCCACAAGGGGAACCCAAAGGAACCTTTAATAGAGGGACTACTCATAGAATACCTGATTGTGTGTGTCAGTTTGTTCTTATTAGGACCCCATTAAGTATAGTCTCTGTCAATCTGTTACTCATGTGTAAAGGTACAAATTCAGAATTTTCCCTCAGAACCTTGAGGTACTGAATGCAAAATGACACAACAAAAATGATACATTATTGTCACTAAAATATCCGTAGAACTGTTACTTACAAAGGCATTTCTTTATGTAGGATTGTATAATTTAGAAATTCCAATAATGATAAAAGTCTCTGTGTTTAGGTATAACTCATATTTTGTTCAATCTATTCAGTATGTGGGGGATCATTTCTATCAGTTTGCCTTAAATTATATTTTTAAAGCATTACTCAAAGTAACACATTTAGGAACTTAAAGTTTGACAGTGCTAAAAGACTTAAAAAAAAACAAGGATCTCTTTCTCTGCCCTGTACCTCCTACTCCACTGGTGTTCCCTATTTTATCTGGAATTTACCTATGCAGTGATGGTTTCCCTCTATTTCTTTATCAGTTGGGATACTGTATCTTATTATGGATGTTGATTATTTAGTCCAGCTTCCTACCTCTGGCCTTCTCATGAGTTTCTCAACATCATTATCAGTCAAATGAAGATAGCATATGGCTATAAAAATATTGCTTTCTACTGAGCCAGGTTGTATACTACAATTAAGATTCTCTTTTCATACAGTGCTTTTCTATTTATCTATTTTTTAAAAAGTTCAGGTGAGCAGTTGAATACCAACTGATTTTTTTCTACATGTCAAAATCCAAATCCATTAGCTCCCTTTATTTCTCAGATAACTTCCTCTTGCAGCCTCTGTGCTCTGCACCAATTGAGATTGAGAATTCTCTGAGTATAACTTATTACTCATCTAGCATTTTCCTTCTTTGCTCTCCAGTGTTTGAGCTTCCATTTTATGAATCATCTATCTTAGTTTTTGCTGTTGTTGTTGTCATTGTTTATAACCTTGATTTGATGGAATCCATCCTCCAGTAATATCTGAAAAAAGGCACATGCAAGGTATATTTTAGTTCTAGACCTGAAAATGTCTTTTTCAACCTGTGTTTCTCTGCCTATACAAACCACCCATCAAGTAGAGGGTAGAACAATATATATTTTTTTCTTCAGAAATTTAAGGGCATTGTTTTATTGCCTTAAGGCATCTAGTGTTGATGTTGAGAGTTCTGAAGATACTCTGATTCTCATTCCTTTTTTTGTAACTTATTCTCCCCTCCAGAAAATTTTAGGATCTTACTCTCTGTGTTGTTTAGTGATGTTAATTTGTATAGATATTCTGTATTTTATGTGCTTTTAAAGGTTAATTAACTGTGTTCATGTTTTTGTCTTACTGATATTAGAACTAACTTCAGGGATAGCATATCAATTTTGATGTTAAAAAAAAAAAAGAATCCGTGTATACAATCAATACTATAACCAAAAGTAGGGTCTGGTCCACTCAAAAGCCAACAAAGAGACAAGATTGTTGGAAAGGAAAGTTTGCTTTATTTTGGATACTGGCAACTGGGGTGACTGGGGAGAGGGTGGACTCTTGTTCAAAGGCCGACTCCTGCCTACTGAAATCAGTGGGCTAGAGATTTTGTAGACGGAGGGAGGGTGATACATGCAGAAATCATATGGTCAGTTCTGACAGTCATCTTGAAATTGGTCATGTGGTGGTCTGACCAGTGTCATCTTGGTTGCTTTTTAAGTGCTGTTAATCTTCAGTTCTCGGGTCAATTTGTTCCCATTTCTTGAGACCGGTTCTTGGAATTGTAGCCATTTAGGTCATGGCTATGGTCTGGTCATCATGTAGTTAACTTCTTCTACCTAGTGGGAGTCTCAATATCTATAATATTGCTCACAGGATATGGCTCAGAATATTATCTATGGCCCATGTTATTTTCCTTAACAATGAAAAATAACGATCCATTAAGCTCATTCCAAAGATTCAAGTTGGCAAGTGGAAAATCTTCAATGTGGTTAACGATAGAACAAGTTTTAAGCCCAAATCACATTACATTAATATTGTTAACTAGCATGTTATTATTTAGTAGGTCTTAAAATCAATTTGTAAATCTGCTTTTGTTTTATAATTCCATAAGAAGTCTTCCTATATTTGCTAAGTTTCTACAGGTGTAGGACACCAAAATCTCCTTAGGCTTATATTCACTATATTTATTTTTAAGTGCACTGTGACTGAATGTGTCCTCCCCAAATTCATTTATTGAAGACCAATCACCAAATGTGAGAGTATTTGAAGGTGGGGACTTTGGGAGGTGATTAGGTTATAAATGGAATTAGTGCCCCTATAAAAAGATCCCACAGAAGTCTTTGATCCCTTCTGCATGTGAGTGAGGACATAGAGTTCTTACCAGATACCAAATCTGCAACTTCCTTGATCTTGATTTCTCAGCCTTCAAAACCTTGAGAAACAACTACTGTTTTTTAGTAAGCTACTCAGTCTATGGTGTTCTCTTATAGCAGGTGAACTAAGACAGTTTTATGAAGAGGGAATTCATTCTTAGCTATAATACTTAGGACATTATAATACATACATTCAGCATATAAAATGTTTATATGTACATATTTTCATGTATAAAATGGATGACTGGATGACTAAAACAATGTTTCCCATTGATCGAGTCCTCTGAAGTTTGAGAAGCACTTTTATTCCTTATACTTCCATAAATGCTTTCTTTAAACTTCTCATATTTTCCCTCCAGATTCAAAGTAGAGAAGAACCTTAAAGATTCACTAACATCTTTGTGTTATTCTACTCCTTCTTCTAGGCATGAGTTTCCTCATTGATCAAATGAGAGGATATAGATTCATATCAGAAGAGATAGGGCCAAGGGTACAAGAGAAACATGTTCTTAGAGGTTATTTGTATTGGTTATTGAGAAGAGGACAGAAATATCTCAGTACAATGTCCACTGCAGCACCCATGGATGACTTGGCAATGCATATTGTTTTCTGCACTTGGAGAACATCAGGGCATAGAGGAAATATGCCTACTTTTTTTTTTTTTTCCTACTTAAGTAAGAACAAAGTTCTGAGTAAGAATTTGGCTCCCATATAAAAAAGTTAATACAAAGATTGCTTCTCTTCAATAGACTTACTTGACTTAATTTCTTATGGCTCTTCTTATTTGTAGATTTAAGAGCTGAGGCAAAAACTTACCTGGTTGCCAGAGAACTCCCAGAGCATAATCAGCTCTCAAGATATTGCTTCTGTCAAAGGAAAAGAGACACAAAAAGTGACAAATGCAGATACAAATGCAGTCTGGATGGAACACAGCATGCTTTTCATAAAATGGAAAGGACATCTGCTAGTTGCCTACTTGTATATGCTTCCCCTTACTTCAATGTTTCGAGTACAAGACAGATTGGGGACCTGTGGGAAATGGGGTTCAGTCTATAAGAACCCCTACTGGCTGTCCTATATACAGTTACTCGCTAAGGTGGATAGAGGCAGGGACGACCCTCTATTTCATCTTTCCATTGTCTGCCGGGGTAGCATGTAATCTATTCCAGGCATCTGCAACTGGAAGCAAAACATGCCAATTATTTTTATTGATCTAAAGCCTTCACAGGTGGGACACCTTGCCAGGGCAGCATATGGAAATTTAGATAAGGAAATGATTGCAGAGGAATGGAAAGGGCTTCGCTATTTGGAAAAGAATGTGTAGGCCTTAAAAAAATGAACAAGCACTTGGTATTCCAGAGCTTAAGATGAGCCAAAGATGAATTATGCGTCGCTGCAATCGAAATTGATTACTAAGCCTTCGATGAGTCACATGCCTTAGGAATTAAGTACTCCAATCTATTATTGTCAGTATCCTGATCGGTCAACCAGGCTGTGAATGGGAATTTGCATTAAATTGATTTGAGTGTTTTTTCTTGAACTAACATCACTCAATCAAGGGACACATTCAGACAGAGCTAGATAAGTCTGACTGAATTTGATTTGGAAAAGCAGGGTAGCAAGGGATTAGCAGGCAGAATTTAAAAGCACCATAAATCTGGCACTACAGGATAGGTTGGAAGAAGCAGGTGACTAATCTTTGTGCCACAAATAGGGTATGGAGTCAAAGCAGATTTGTTTTGTGAGTCTGTAGCATGTTGGTACAGTCATGGATTGCAAAATTCGTCATCAGGTAATACAGAGAGCTACTTCTTGGGGGATTTCAGAAGATCTGATTCAGAAATGACAAAGTATTTGCCAACTGTGTCTGGATTAAGTCTTGTTATAGTATATGTTTGCCATGCAATGATCTTTTGACCCAATGGAAGTCATTAACTTTATATATAATTAAGCTTTTATGTAAAGAGAGTGAGCAGATTACATGACCTCAGGTCTACTCAAGTTTAACATTACATGGTCCTGTGAGTAGAAAAATATCAAGTGTCAAAGAGCACTCCAACATTCTCTTTGTTGGCTAGATGCTAGGATTCACAAAAAGCTTCAGCTGTCCCAGGCACTCAGTCCTGGCATTTAACTGATGGTTTAGGGAACGCATGAGTCTCCGGGGCTAGGATGGGTTGGAAAGTTTTGAGATGAACTTGTAATAGGTACCAAGAGTTTAAAACATTTGAATGTTGATTGGATATACCTACAGCTCAGGAAGGAGCATTTGTTGATGGTCAAAATGATTCTGATTCATTACATTATGAATAAAATAAATGAGTTCTTTTTATTTTGCTCTAAACCACTCACACAGATACAATAATAAGGATTCAGCTTTGAATGGTGGGGAAAGGGCAATAAAAACTTGTCAGATGGTTCTTTACAGTAGGAGAAAACCATGAATTTCCAGTGAACCTATAGTATCTTTGCATCTTAACCTGTTCTAACTAAATAATACCATGTTGAAATTTTATTCCTTCATTCTCAAAAACGTCTAACTTTGAACTGTTATAGCATTGCTCTTAGCTGATTGAAGGCTTCTTAGAAGGATCATAACTAATATTCACCTGTACTAACCACTAAGCTGAAAATTTGGTAAAGATAAGAGATTACTGGTTTCCTGATCAAGCAGGACTTATGGGAGTAGTAGCTGACAGTGTTGATTCTCTTCCATTTCCATCTTATCTGTTCCCAGCATTGCCATGGTAACATTTTTCAGGGTGTCCTTACTATTGATTACTGCTTGCCAGAAGTCTCAGAGGTATCTGAGAATGTAGGCATTTGTATTACCACATGTCCCTTCTATGACTCTCTGTCACAGCAAGGTAAAGAAGTCAATAACACTGAATGAGTCTTTAATCATGCTGATATTCAAAGGATATGTGTCTTTGATGTTTCAAACTATATATTTGCTTGGTTTGATTAAAATACAGGAAGTACTTCTTAAAGATCAATATCATGAAAGTTGCCCCTTGAAATTTTCTCTTAAGCAGAAGTTGGTGAAGTTTTGAACCTAAGTCATTTGCACAAGAAATGCTCACTGTTTGAATATGTTACCATTTGAAGATACAATAATCAACGTTTTTGCAGCATTGTGCATTAGGGTTGTTCAGTCAAATTCCATTCGTAATGAACTGTTGGGTTCTGTTGAATTCTTGTTCGAACTGCTTTAGAAAGCAACTAAGGTTAAAACCTTAGTACCGTAGTACACCAAAGATAAAATTACTGTATTATAGTGCTCTAGTCAATTGTATGGGATGTACTGATCCTGGAATGATGAAAATTAGATAGAAGCCAAGCAAAAGAAGTTGAGAATCCATTTTCAAGAATATGAAAATTTGGTCAGGAGAATGACTTTGAAGTAGCAAGATGTGTGTATTATCCTTAACTATTAAACCTATAGAAACGACTTGGGAAAATAACTCTAGAAAGAGCAGTTTGTATATATCCAGTATGGAGAGGAGGTGACCTTAGTTGGTAAGTAATCAGTGGGTCTGAGATGGAAGTTTCAGGATGCCCCAAGAGTATGCAGATTTGTGTTGCAAGGGTAAGAAGTGGAATGAAGGCAAATAGTGAGAAGATCCATGAAATGAAATATGGAGTGGAACCGGCTGCATCTCCACCAAACTTCTATTAAAATTTGGAGAAACTGGGCTGCAGAAGAACTTGGTTAACAATTTTCACAGCCACTAGGGGACCTCTGTTGAATGTATGTTATCTTTCTAAAGGCTCTTCCTCATTCTGTGTCTCCTCCATCTAATGACCCTGGTCAGTGTTTATACAGATGTCACAGTCTGAGTTTCTAATTGTATCTATAGTGACCTTCAGAGAGGAGAGAGAGACAAAATAGGTTCGAACACAAGCTCATTCTTGTGGTAACTCCTACTTAAAAGGGACAATATTTCTGAACAATAAATGCTATAGCCTATTTTTAACTGAGGTTCTGTGATGTGAAAAGTGATAAAAATTTACAAATGAATAAATTCATGTTTATAGTTTTACCACTTCACTGGAAACAAAAATACCCAATAGTCTAAAATTTAGCAAAAAGAAGTCAATACGATGTTATGGTCTAGGTTCTAGGATATATAGTAATCATATTTATATCCGAGGCATTGATTTAAGTTTGACATAACTATTATTAAATATTAAATTATTCAGAGATTTTCTTCTGAATTGTCTGAGCCCCTGTATAGCATACTCTTTTCAGGCTAGGCTTGTATATTTGTCTATTCATAGAGTCAGTTGAGCAACTAAATCCCAAGAAGTGCCTAAGAGAGTTGCTTGTGTAAGAGTAGTCCTACCTCCTCCTGATGATCAAGGTCAGTTCTCTCTGTCAGGATTCTGACTCTTCTTTGCTTGCTAGACCCTGGATGCAAGTGGCTCAAGTGCCCATGAGTCAGTTTACAATTCAGGATTCTTGGTATGTCCTCTGTGAGAGTGTTAGCTCTTTGGGCCCAGTACCCTTCCATGCTGTGACTTTGCCAGGAAGTGCAGAAAAAAAGAAATAAACTAAGGGCTCCCAGCGAGTCACTGAGAATGTACATGACTGTGATCAGAGCTATTACTTGGTTGAGGTTTTGGTAGTCTATAGTCATCTGAAACTGTCTGGTTTTGGTAGGGACTAGACAGTGGAAGGGAGAAGGCAATGGCAACCCACTCCAGTACTCTTGCCTGGAAAATCCCATGGACGGAGGAGCCTGGTAGCCTGCCGTCCATGGGGTCATGAAGAGTCGGACATGACTGAGCGACTTCACTTTCACTTTTCACTTTCATGCATTGGAGAAGGAAATGGCAACCCACTCCAGTGTTCTTGCCTGGAGAATCCCAGGGATAGGGGAGCCTGGTGGGCTGCTATCTATGGGGTCGCACAGAGTCAGACACAACTGAAGTGACTTAGCAGCAGCAGACAGTGGAAACAGTGTCAGACTTTAATTTTTTGGGCTCCAAAATCACTGCAAATGGTGATTGCAGCCATGAAATTAAAAGATGCTTACTCCTTGGAAGGAAAGTTATGACCAACCTAGATAGCATATTAAAAAGCAGAGACATTACTTTGCCAACAAAGGTTTATCTGGTTAAGGCTATGGTTTTTCCAGTGGTCATGTATGGATGTGAGAGTTGGACTGTGAAGAAAGCTGAGCGCCAAAAAATTGATGCTTTTGAACTATGGTGTTGGAGAAGACTCTTGAGAATCCATTGGACTGCAAGGAGATCCAACCAGTCCATCCTAAAGGAGATCAGTCCTGGGTGTTCATTGGAAGGACTGATGCTGAAGCTGAAACTCCAGTACTTTGGCCACCTGATGCGAAGAGTTGACTCATTGGAAAAGACCCTGATGCTGGGACGGATTGGGGGCAGGAGGAGAAGGGGACAACAGAGGATGAGATGGTTGGATGGCATCACCAACCTGATGGACATGGGTTTGAGTAAACTCCGGGAGTTGGTGATGGACAGGGAGGCCTGGCGTGCTGCAATTCATGGGGTCGCAAAGAGTCGGACACGACTGAGCGACTGAACTGAACTGAACTGAACTGAGATGGGAAAAATGGGAATTACCATCCTTGCATCCTTGAAATCTTTAAAGGTAGCACTGATAGCCACTATCTCCCTCCCCAAGATGTGATATTGTTTTTTATTTACTGCTTTGGCCATTGGTAAGGGCAGTTTTAGAAGCTTCCACCTAGCCTATAGGATTCAGTTTCATAGTGTGAATAGCCATGGCCCCAAGATTGGAGTTGCACCATTTTCAAACATGCTAATCCCAATCATACTTTATGGAAATGGAGAAAGGGCCAATATATAGGTCTGCAGATCAAACTGACCCATTGAAACATGGACTCTAGTCAGGATTTCATTTATTATTTGGTTTTCATATGGCTCAATGTGAATAGGGGGCCATTATCATATTTTGAGATTCCAAGTTTCATGATCAGTTGACTCCCTTTCTTTAACACTCGTCAAAAGACTGGGAATTCTTTTTTCCTCAGTATATAGTTTCCCTGAGTAAATGGTCCCAAATCTTTTTGGACAAAGGAATCATTACCATGGATACTTGCTATGGCTTTGCAGGATCCTGGAGACCTGGTCACCTCTTCCATACATAGGGTTTGAGTTTGAAAACTGGCTTAGGACTAGAAACTGCACAATGGTGGATTGTGATCCTTTAATGGGATGCCTTCCCTCAGGCTCCTTGTCATTCATCATTGCATTCCTTTGTTGGTACAAGTTAAATAGTATCCTTGTTGGCTGCCCACCTATTTTGTTCTAGCATTGCCATGTTCCATTAACTATCTTCATACCATTTTGTGAGTTAGGTCTCTTTGACTGCCACTCCAGTCTTGGCACTCACTATGATAATTGTGACACTTTGGCTTGACTTCTGTCCACATACCATAGTTTTCCAAATATCATCTCTCACCTATAGAGTAAAGCTACTATTTAGCATTTTAGCTAAGTAGCACCCTTCCCAATAGCACATTCTTTCTGGCCTTAGTAAATGGTGTTTGCAATGGGCTGTCTTGTGGAAAGTAATCATCTGGCAAGTCTTATAAATGAATATAGTATAACCATTCTAGCATGCTCACTTGCCTCAGCCTTTTAATCGATTCCTCTATCTTCCATAGAAATTCTATCATTTCAATCTCTCCAGCATGGATCATTACTTGTTTTATATTTCTAGAAGTCATCATAGTCGCAAGTTCATACCATTTGTTGGATGTGGAAACCTCTGCAAGGATGTTAAATCATGTATCTCAGGAGAACACCCTCAAGTTGACATCTTTCTTATCCAGTTTTCACACTCCAGAGATTTAAGTGAAGAGCTGATTGACTTGGGAGTATCCTGGCCCCTTTGATCAGGCACACTTATCATTTAGTCCCACCTGTACTCCTCTGATTCTTGCTCACACTGCTCATTGTGCTTTGCAGCTCCTTTGTGGCATAGCCCTTTGCTTCTTTCTTCAACCAAGCATATCCTCAGCTGGGTTATACTGCCAGTTTTAACAACAGACTGCTGCCTTGTGCCAGAGTCTCTCTTTGTGTTTCATCTGCTATTAATACTGGGATCCTCATTGCCAACCAGGCAGCCAGCTCCAGAGCCCCTATCTTATCACCTACTTTCTCAAACCATTTCTAATACCAGTTCTCTTAGGCTTGGTTCTCTGCAAGAAAACACTGAGATAAGCTTGGGATACATTATGTTTATTAGAAAACATAACATGTGGAAGAGAATGGGAGAAAGAAAGATTGGACAGAAGTACTAAAAACAAACAAAAAAAAGCAATGTAGTAGACCTGACAGAACCTTTGGGTAACCTGGCAGGGAGCTCTGGAGCTAGTGTTGTGCCTCTGAGTTGTGACTACTTGGAATAGAATTGCTATTTTTTTGTTTTTAATATTGGCACATAGTTGGTTAACAATGCATTAGTTTCAGTTGTGATTCAGTTATACATATACATGTATCTGTTATTTTTCAAATTCTTTTCCCATTTAGGTTATTACAGAATATTGAGCAGAGTTCTTTGTGCTATACAGTAGGTTCTTATTGGTTAAATATTCTAAATATAGCAGTGTATACACGTCAGTATTAAACTCCAAATCTATCTCTCCTCCCAACCTTTTCCCAGTGGTAACCATCAATTTGTTCTCTAAGTCTGTGAGTCTGTTTCTGTTTTATAAAGTTCATCTGTATCATGTTTTTTAAGATTCTGCATATAAGTGACATCATATGATATTTGTCTTTCTTTGTGTAACTTACTTCACTTAATCTCTAGATCCATCTATGTTGCAGCAAATGACGTTATTTCATTCTTTTTAATGGCTAAGTAATATTTCGTTATATATATGTACCACATCTTCTTTATTCATATGTTGATGAACATTTAGTCTTGGATGTTATAAATAGTGCTGGATATTATAAACAGTGCTGCAATGAACAGTGTGGTGCATGTATCCTTTTGAATCATGTTTTTCTCTGGATAAATGCCCAGGAATGAGATGGCTGGATCATACGGTAGTTCTATTTTTAGTTCTTTAAGGGACCTCCATACTGGTCTCCTTTAGACTTTTCTCTTACTCAGACCCAAAGTGTGGGCTCTCTGGAGGAAGGGGATGATTTTGGGGAAGGCAGCTCTTTGCTACTGAGACAAACTTTGAAGGAACTGACAGTTGGAGGCTGTTTGCATTATCTACTGTGGTTGGCAGACATGTAAAAGTACTCCCCACCTTTCAAGGAAGGACTTGTTCAGGTTACAGTCAGCAAACAACACTTTTTGTGCCAGTATTTTCTTTTGAAAAGCTAATGGCGGGGATCACAAAATAAAGGACAGTGTTGAGGAGGAAGAGATTTTCTTCCTAGATGAAATATGAGGGTGCAATCAAGTCAGTAGGTTTTGTGAAAGTAACTTGATTTAGTTCCTGGCTTGACTCCATCCTGGTTCTGTGACTTTTTCTTCTTCCC
Organism: Cervus canadensis; assembly: GCF_019320065.1. Classification (NCBI taxonomy): domain Eukaryota; kingdom Metazoa; phylum Chordata; class Mammalia; order Artiodactyla; family Cervidae; genus Cervus; species Cervus canadensis. The sequence goes on along the minus strand of NC_057391.1, from coordinate 59,890,053 downwards.
CATTCATGGATGAAAGTGTAAGTATAAAAATACTTGTCTGACAGAGCATAGTAATCAAGTTCACAAATGTTGTCAAGTTACCTCCTTTGAGGAACTCTGTAAGAGACAGAAGAGCAGTCAATCTGTGCATGGGAATTGGGAGAAGGTATTGTTCCATCGGTTCTTCCTTCCTCTTAAAGGGAGAAAAAAAGCTGGTTTCCATTCTTTCCTTCTACTTTCTCAAGCTCTCACATCCAGAGCCTTGTACATAGTGGTTTGCTCTCAATGTTTAGGGCAACATTGATTCTTTGATAACAATTGTTTCTGGGGTTATAATACTTCCTAGGTCATAAAATTAGAACTTTGTAGCTTGGTGTCAGAACCCTTGGCATTTCTATATAAAAATTTATGTGTACACATATACATACATGTAGATATATATATACATGCAAATACATATATCCACCGAGGAGCATAGCATTATTGATAATAACCCAGTTTATCCATTTTTAAAAATTGACATCCTGGTTGATCCCTATTCTTCACTATTATAAATTTTGTTGTATGTCATTGTTCATGTCTCGTACGCATGGAATTCTCCAGAAGTGCATATAACCTATGACCCAGAAACAAATTTTTGAGGAGCAGTTTGGCAACATTTCCTGAGAAACTGCATCAGTTTATAGTTTCCTAAGCAGTCTGGTAACAAAGCCTGAAAATTCCAACTCTTAGTTTTGTCAATCTGCTAAGTATCTTCTAGATCTCAAGGTAAATTTATTTTGAATTCCTTTGGTGCTTAGTGTGGTTAAGAGCTTTGAAGCCAACGCCCATTTTGATTTTCTCCTGTGAATTTTTCTCATCCTTTCCGCCCATTTTTCTATGGTTGTCTCTTCTTATCAATTTACAGGATTTTTTCAATTACATTGAATATAATACTTTGCTGTTCTTGTTCCAATTATGTTCCCTTTGATCTATGGCTTGTAAGTTTTACATTTTAATGTAATTACATTTGTCATATAAAAACAAATAGTTTAAACACATTTCCTTTATTAGCTTTGTTTGCTTTATCTAATAAATCCTTTCCTGTTGGAATTCCTCAAGTATTCTTCTATATTTTTTCTCAGTTTTCAAAGTTTTACTTTTCACATTCAGGTCTCACAGACACTCATCTTAAAGAAAACTTTGTCCATCTAGAAAACTGCTTTGATGCTGGCATGTGAGGATCTGACATTTACTGAGTAGCAGTTCCTTACTGGTCAGTAATACCAGCTCTATCAGCTACCACATGTTCAGGCCTCTTTCTATGCCTTAGATTCAGTGCCTTTTACCATTTATCACTACCTGCTGTGTCCTCTCCCCACCGATACACATACTCTATGCTCCAATAGAATGGAATTTTTCTTTATTGGCCATCCTTATTTGTTTCTAAATCTTCACAAAAATCAAAAGAACTATGTAAGCAAACTTGTAAGATACAGAGATTTTAAACACCCTGTAGGTTAGAGTACTTATTTTATTCATAAATATTTCAGTGTGTGTTTCTAAGGGCTGATTTATCAGATTTTATTCAAAATAATATGAGAGTAGGGAAGTAAGTGGGGTACAGATGAAATAAAATTGACTCTGAGTTAATAAATGAGGCTGCATGATAAGTACATGGAGGTTCATTAAACATCAAAGTAGGCAAAATAGTAAAAGCTCTTCTAAATTTATTGTAGAAAATTTTATTGACTTCTTATTTAATTGCATTACAGTCAGAATCCAAGGTCTGCATGTTAATTGTTTAGAAAGAAAAAAAGTCTTTTATCCATAAATATATGAATAAAATAACTAATGTATATCACACATATAAATCAAATTTTATGAATGCCTAATTTTTGTTAGCTATAGTGTTCTTCTAGATATATTACTGGAATAGGTTTGTTAGTGGTTCAGATATTCTCTATACATATGAAGTTATTTATTAATTTGGGAGAATTATAATAGAAATATAAGGTGAAGTTGAAAAATCTACAACCATAACAAAAGCTTCTGCCAATTCTTACTTTATACTGAGATTTTGTTATATGTAGTATTCTTTCCTGGAGAACCCTATGGACAGAGGAGCCTGGCAGTCCATGGAGTCGCAAGAGTCAGACATGACTTAGGGACTAAAGAGAGATAGGTATACAAGTTCATGCTACACTTTCTATTAGTAAAAATGCATTATTAGGGATTAAAACCATATATCGATATATAGCTACTCAATCTTACATGAATATTTTGACATTAACAATGTTTATTTAGTATTTTCTAGGAGTATCTCTTCTGTTAATTTATTTTCAAATTGTGAGCCTAGTCAGTGAATAGTCAATTTTTTAAAGAGCCAGTCAGATTCTTTATCTATTATTTAAAGACATGTTTAATCATTGCATTTGATGATGCCATTATCTCATGGTTTAGAACAAGTTTCCACCCCGCCCCCCCCACCTTTTCCTCCTCTGTTTACTTGAATTCTTGGTTTGATTGAATTCTCTATTCCTCTTTTCCTCTTTTGGTTTGGAACTTATTGATTCTATATCTGGTATTTTAGTGCTCATCTTTATGAGTTAACATGAATATTGACTTAGAGGAAGATTGACCTCAGACTTTGTATTGGTCAGGAGGAAGATAAAGATGGAAAGAATTCTAATGCATCACCTTCCACGTTAGTGCCAGTATTTTTGTTCTGTATTATTTAGCCTCTTGGTCAGATGTATCCCATCACCACTTCACATCCTCTCAGCCTCGTTCATCTTTTACCAGCTGCTAGTGGAGAACCAGCCCTGTATGCACCGTGACCCACTTTACACAGGAGCAGTCCCCCAGCCTCCCCTGTGCCTCTGGCCTCCCACTCTCTCATTCCTCTTGGAGCCCTCACATATTTACCATGGAAGTGTAGACAGCTAATACCCTGAAGAGCAAAACTTTGTCCATCCCCATTGCTCAGATATTTACTTACTGGCTCTGCTTTCTCGCTTCACCCATAGACGATCTCTAGACACACTGTGTGTGGCTTTTGGGGGAAGTCTCATGGGCTTGAATAGTCATATGTTTATTTTGGGTCTTCCTCCTTTCCTGCTTCATTTCCTTTAGCACTACTTCTGCTTTCTAGGGTTATTGTTTAAGAAAAAAAAAGGTAGTATATAAGTTCCCTGTCTTGGGCCCTGGTAGTTAAAGATTAAGATCCTGAGACCTGAGATGGAGACTTTGGGCCATATGAGCCTGAAAAGCCTAAAACCCTGGAATGGTAGGTACTCTGTAAGCCCTACCCCATAAACTCAAGGCCTGAATTCACCTGGAGCAGTGGTGGATAGCTTCTGTGCCTTGCTGACAGCTTATCATCTCATGACTTGCTTCTCTCTGCTTCTCAGCCTGGGGATTTCTCTAGTGCCTCAGGAGCTTGTTAAACGTGTGCAGAGCAGCCCAGAAATGCTGACGTGTAATGCCACTGGGATAACCTTCAACCAGTGAGGAATGGAAGTTGGTGGATAAACACTCCAGAGCTTTTCTGCTCCCTTTGTAGAAAAGTACGGATTCTACAAGCACCTCTAAAGCAGTGTGGATCCCTGGCTGCTCACAGTAGCAACCCACTCAAGTAATGTAGTCTTCATGCATTTTCCTTCTTCTCTTTCACTATCCCCACTTCTTTACTGGGTGTAGGTAGTTTATTTGGGAAGTGATCCCAAGAAACACAAGCCTTTGCCTCGGGTCTATATTTAAGGAGGTCCAAACTGTAACAACTCAGATTCCCTTGCTCCCACCAGGAAGGTAAAGTAGCTCTCTTGTTCCTGCCAGAGAGTAGCATCCTTTAGCTTGAAGAAAGGAGTATTGTCTCCTTTGGGCTGAAGACCATGTGATGACTTTAAGGCAAGTGCCTTATAAAATGATGTTCATTCTTTTCAAGTGCCACTGCAGGCCTCCAGGCCAATCAAGGGCAGGTCTCAGCACAGCCTGAGCATGGAAATACCATCCTTGTGTCAACAGGAAACAGTTCACATGCCAAAGGAAATGCAGGACCTGGCTTATATGTACTCTGGGAACCAGCAAAACTCAGGTCAAAGACTATCTTGAAGGAGTTTAGATAAAAGGAGGGGAGAATAAAGGCTGAATAAGGGAGAATCTATGGACACAGGGTCTCTCGTCCATGACTCAGAAGTCAATGTATTGGCAAGGAGGCCTGTAGCCAGTGTTGAGTGTCTGTTGCGGTGACTCCTTTAAGCTTCTTCCTGTGCACTTTGCTCCTGGATTTCCTTGTATGTCTCATGCTGTGATGTCAGAGAAGTCCAAGGTAAGAAAAAGTGGGGGCATGACAGGGTACAGTAAACTTGCAAAAGTGGTAGAAGCCTGCAAGGAACTGGTAGAGTGGGGGCTGGAATGAGAGGTGAGGATGGAAAGATTGGATCAGATCTGAAGTAATGTGCAAATATACATCTTAGGGATTTTCTTCCTTATATATTTAGTAAATCTCTAAACTAAGAGTTTGAGCTTTTAGGAAGGAATTCTTTTACTCTGTTTTTAATAAAGTATTTTTTTAGAATAGTTTTACACTTACAAAAATTGCAGATATTACAGAGTGTTCACATACATCCTATACCGAGTTGCCCTATCATTATTATCTGACATTAGTATGGTACATTTGTTATAATGAACAAACCAGCATTGCTATATTATTCTCAATTAAATCATTCTTTATTCAGATTTTTCTTAGCTTTTTACCTGATGTCTTTCCTTTTTATTTCGTTTTGTCTCAGAATCTCATCAGGATCCTACGTTACATTTAGGTGCTATGCTTCTTCAGTTTTCTCTAGGCTATGACAATTTCTCAGAATTTCCTTATTTTTGATGACCTTGAAAGTTTGGAGGAACACTGGTTAGATATTTTGTAGAATGGCATTCTAAAATTTATACAGTCCTAATGATTAAGATTAAACAGAAGTTACAGGTTTGGGGGAGGAAGATGAAAGAGGTAAAATGTCATTTTCATTGCACTGTCTTAGGGTATATACTACCAACATGACTTATCAGTGTGATGTTGACCATGATTATCTAGCTGAGATAGTATTTTTTCAAGTGCTCTACTGAGAAATTACTATTTTATCACCCCTTAGTCTCTGTCTTCAGGAACACTGAATTTAAGACAATGCCTATTTGTGATCTTACTGAAAAACCTGTTGAAATTAAACCTGCTCTAGTGAACAATGATTTGTAAACTTGTCCAAATTACTTCAGATACTATCCTTATCCTTACAGATGAGATAGTGGAAGCCCTAAAAGTTCGGTCAACTTGTTTGAAGACATAACTGATACAGGTTGAGGAACAGAATGGGAAAATAGCATTCTTCCTCAGAGGCTGGTGTCTGGTCACTTACACCATGTGAGCAGAGCTAAACCAAGGGCTGAGTATATATAGAAATTGCTCCTAGTGGTCAGTGATAATGAAAAGTCCTTCATATGATCTTGGTTTTATTTTATTTCTATTGAGTATAGTTCATTTATAATATTAGTTTCAGGTATACAAAACAGTGCTTTGATGTTTTATAGATTATACTCCATTTAAAGTTACTATGAAATAATGGCTATATTTCCCTGTTCCATATAATATATACTGTTGCTTATTTATTTCATAGAAAGCAGATTGTGTATCTTAAATGTTTACCCCTATCTTAGCCCTTCTTCCATCCATCTCCCCACTGGTAACCAGTTTTTGTTCTGAATATCTGTGTCTGTTTCTGCTTTATTACATTCATGTGTTTTTTAGATTCCACATATAAGTGATAATAGAATATAACATTTTTCACTCAGCAAAATACCCTCTTAGCCTATCTATGTTGTTGCAAATGGCAGAATTTCATATGCTCTTTTCCAGTTCAGTTCAGTTGCTCAGTTGTGTCTGACTCTTTGTGAACTCATGGACCACAGCACAGCAGGCCTCCCTGTCCATCACCAACTCCCAGAGTTTACTCAAACTCATGTCCATTGAGTTGTTGATGCCATCCAACCACCTCATCCTCTGTCATCCCCTTCTCCTCGCCTTCAATCTTTCTTAGCATCAGGGTCTTTCAAATGAGTCAGTTCTTTGCATCAGGTGGCCAAAGTATTGGAGTTTCAGCTTCAACATCAGTCCTTCCAATGAACACCCAGAAATGATCTCCTTTAGGATGGACTGGTTGGATCTCCTTGCAGTCCAAATGACTCTCAAGAGTCTTCTCCAACACCATAGTTCAAAAGCATCAATTCTTCTGCACTCAGCTTTCTTTATAGTCCAACTCTCACATCCATACATGACTACTGGGAGAACCATAGCCTTGACTAGATGGACCTTTGTTGGTAAAGTAATGTCTATACTTTTTAATATGCTGTCTAGGTTGGTCATAACTTTTCTTTCAAGGAGTAAGCATCTTTTAATTTCATGGCTGCAGTCACCATTTGCAGTAATGTTGGAGCCCCCCAAAATAAAGTCTGTCACTGTTTCCACTGTTTCCCTATCTATTTGCCATGAAGTGATGGGACCAGATGCCATGATCTTAGCTTTCTGAATGTTGAGTTTCAAGCAACTTTTTCACTCTCTTCTTTCAGTTTCATCAAGAGGCTCTTTAGTTCCTTTTCGCTTTCTGCCATAAGGGTGGTGTCATCTGCATATCTGAGGTTATTGATATTTCTCCAGGCAATCTTGATTTCAGTTTGTTCTTCATCCAGCCGAGTGTTTCTCATGATGTACTCTGCATATAAGTTAAATAAGCAGGGTGACAATATACGGTCTTGATGTACTCCTTTCCCTATTTGGAACCAGTCTGTTGTTCCATGTCCAGTTTTAACTGTTGCTTCCTGACCTGCATACACATTTCTCAGGGGGCAGGTAAGGTGGTCTGGTATTCCTCTCACTTTAAGAATTTTCCACAGTTTATTGTGATCCACACAGTCAAAGGCTTTGGCGTAGTCAATAAAGCAGAAGTTGAGGTTTTTCTGGAGCTCTCTCACTTTTTCAATAATCCAATGGATATTGGCAATTTGATCTCTGGTTCCTCTTCCTTTTCTAAATGCAGCTTACTATGGATAGAGGTTTGTGACATTGTACAGGAGACAGGGATCAAGACCATCCTCAAGAAAAAGAAATGCAAAAAAACAAAGTGGCTGTCTGAGGAGTTCTTACAAATAGCTGTGAAAAGAAGAGAAGTGAAAAGCAAAGGAGAAAAGGAAAGATATACCCATCTGAATGCAGAGTTCCAAAGAATAGCAAGGAGAGATAAGAAAGCCTTTCTCAGCAATCAGTACAAAGAACTAGAGGTAAACAATAGAATGGGAAAGACTAGAGATCGCTTCAAGAAAATTAGAGATCCCAAGGGAACATTTCATGCAAAGATGGGCTCAATAAAGGACAGAAATGGTAGGGACCTAACAGAAGCAGAAGATATTAAGAAGAGGTGGCAAGAATACACAGAAGAACTATACAAAGAAGATCTCCATGACCCAGATAATCATGATGGTGTGATCACTCACCTAGAGCCAGACATCCTGAAATGTGAAGTCAGTGGGCCTTAGGAAACATCACTACTAACAAAGCCAGTGGAGGCGATGGAATTCCAGTTGCACTATCACATCCTAAGAGATGATGCTGTGAAAGTGCTGCACTCAATATGTCAGCAAATTTAGAAAACTCAGCATTGGCCACAGGACTGGAAAAGGTCAGTTTTCATTCCAATCCCAAAGAAAGGCAATGCCAAAAAATGCTCAAACTACCACACAATTGTAGTCATCTCTCACGCTAGTAAGGTAATGCTCAAAATTCTCCAAGCCAGGCTTCTACAGTACGTGAACCATGAGCTTTCAGATGTTCAAGCTGGATTTAGAAAAGGCTCTTTATAGTTCACTATTATTTTATTGTGTGTGTATGCCATATCTTCTTTATCCACTCATCTGTTGATGATCAAGTACTTAGGTTGCTGCCATATTTTGACTATGGTAAATAATGTTGTGAACATTGGGGTTGATGTGTTTTTCATTTTTCCAGATACATACCCAGGAGTAGAATTGATAGATCGTATGATAGTTCTATTTTAGAAACGTCCATACTGTTTTCCATAGTGACTGCATAAATTTACATTCCTACAGAGAACAAGTGTTCCCTTTTCTCCACATCTTCATCAGTATTTACTATTTGTGATTTTTTCAACCATAGCCATCTTGACATATGTGTGGTGATATCTCATTGTGGTTTTGATCTGCATTTCTTTGCTGATTCACAGTGTTGAGCTTCTTTCATGTGCCTTTTAACCATCTGTATATTTTTTGGAAAAAAATGTCTTCTGCCCATTTTTAAATTGACTTGTATTTTTTTATGAGTTGTATGAGCTATTTATTGTGGGTTTGATCCTTGGGTCAGGAAGATCCCCTGGAGAAGGAAATGGCTTCCCACTCTAGTATTTTTCCCTGGGAAATCCTATGGAAAGAGGAGCCTAGTGGGCTCTTTTCATGTGTTGATGGCCATCATCACAGATTATTTTTTAAATATTTTCTAATTAAAATTCTCACTGTGTTCATCTAGTCTTTTACCTAATTCAGTTGGCATTCTTATTACTAATGCTTTGAACTTTACCTGGCTAGTTATTTATTTCTGTTTTATTAGTTGTTTTTTTTTTTCAAGGGGTTTTCTCTTATCTTTTCACTTGAAATAAACTCTTCTCATTTTGCTTAACTTTCTATGAAGTTAGATGAAACAACTACCTATCCAGTCTTGAAGGGGGTACCCCTGAGTGGGTGTGTCTCTGTACAGTCTGCGGGTGCCCAGTGGCTGCCTTGGGAGAGCTGGATCTGATGTGAGCATGAATCTTGCCTTTTCCTGGGGCGTTTTGGCGGCTATCATCTTGTAAAGAGGTGGGGATGAAGGTGAGGCAGCTGTGGCCATTTCCTGGTGTGAGCTGGGCCTTCTCCACTGCTCGTCCATCAGAACCAGCTACTGGGGGTGTGGTCGGGGCCCACACTGCTGGAGCAGAAGCCCAGAGCATTGAGTCTGAGCTGGCTGTTTCCTTTACGTGTTGGTGTGCTGCCCACTCCCACCTCTGTTTCCCCTGCCTCAGGGGTTCTGGGCATGCATGGGCTGTAGCAGCCACAGCAGCAAAGTGTGGGACCGCTTCATGACAGTAATGGCAGCCCCTCTCCTATTCAGATGCTATTCAGATCTAGACCAGTTTTGTCCTTCACAACTGAGCCCTCCCTTGGCTGTAGCAGCCCTCGGCCCAGCGTAGAGGTCCACTGTGAAGCATACAGGGCTAGAGCAGGCACTTGTTGTAGGCTGGGGGTGGTCATGAGAAATCAGCCAACATCCTATACAGTTTCATTCTTCCCTCACTGCCCTGCTTCTGGAGTAAGCAAGTGTATGTGTGTGCTCCTTGTGGGTGGATTCCCGACTTCCCACAGCTCTCCTTTTAGTCCCATGAGCCCTCCAACCAGCCAGGGGGATTTGTCTTCTCAGTGTTGAATCCCAGAGCTGGGGTACTCAATATGTGGCTTGAATTGCTCACCTCCCAGAGATGATCCCCCAGCCCTTAAAATTCCCCTCCCCTTCTGAGTCCTAGCCCAGCAGCACAGGTCTGACTTGATCTCTTTTCTTCCTTTTCTGCTCAATCCTGTGTGTATTTCTTAGAGCGTTAGTTGTAATGAGTCTTTCTGCCAGTCTCCAGTTAGTTTTCAATGATAATTGCCTTACGCATAGATGTATATTTGATGTAATTATGGGGGAAGGTGAGTTCTGTGTCCTCCTGCTTCTGCCATTTAATCTCTCCTTCCTTGGTATGGCTTTTAAAGTGGCATTCAAACTGATTGGAAAATGGTAAGGGACCAATATTCTAGTACATTCAATTTTGGGTTCCCAAAGATCAGTTATTTGTTCTGAGGTGACATAAGACTCTCTTTAGTTTTCAGGAAGCCTCTTGGGGAAATAGTCTTTGAAATTTTTTTTACTATGAATGTATATGGACTAAACTATCCAGTGGTTCATTCAATCCATATATATTGATAATATTTATTATATTTGTAATATGTAACATTTCAGAAAATATTTATACTATAAGGAATTATAGAAATGCAAGAAGTAGACAACTAGGACTTTCTCTTCTGCCAATCCTTTGTCAAGGGGTAATGGGAACTAAATGAAAACTTCTACTTTGTAGTCTATGGTAGAAAATCATGTATATCAAGCTACAGCTCTGTAGAAATATGCCAAGAAGCTCAAATAAGTTAATACCATTTGAAAAGATTAATCATGTGGATTGTGCTCTACCAAAGTCTATGACACACTAAAGAATATAATTTATTTATATTCAGATTCATTTAGTCCAAATCCTAAGGGACTACATGGGGATAAAGAAGATGGATATTTCCTCATAGATCATTATATCTTCCCCTTTTATTCTCACTGATGCTAATGTGGCCATTGTCTTATACCTGGACATAATATAACTCATTAGTCTGTTTTATTGCCACATCTAATATCCCACCATATGTTAGGTTTGCTTTCATAAGACACTGCTTTTATCAGGTGAGTCTCCTCCTCAAACCTTTGGTATCATTTTGTCCTGGGTGTGAAGGAGTTGATTATCTGGTTCCAGCCTCTTCCTGTTTCTATTCCACAAGTAGTTATAGCCAGGCAGATATATTTATTTCCCAGTATCCTCTGAGCATTTTGAGCTTTATCTTTGCTCACTATATTATCTCACCTTACCTTACTGGCTCCAAGTGGATTCTGTCCATCTCCCACAGGCCTGTCAAGAGTCTCACCTCTGAAGTCTTTCCTCAAATGGTCTGCAGTGATTTCTCCTTATTCTAAAACTAAATAAAAGAAGCCTCTATTACTGTTTCTACACTGCAATATTCCAAATAGCTAAGCATTTCCACATCACTTTTTCATCCTCCATTACTCCATAGTAGTTAAAAAGGCAACATCCAACTACATTACCATGGCAATCTGTTGGGAAGCAGTGTCTCTCTTTACTGGCTCTCCTGCAGTTTTGTGTAGACTTAAGAAGGTCGTGCCTAAAGACCAGTGAGGTCCTCAGAAGATGACTAGTTTAAAGCTTCCCTTAATTATTTTCCCTTTTGAATAGACATAGATAATAATGAATATGCTTTGCTTAAGGGTATATGTGACTCTTTAGTGATGACAAGCCCAATCAGGATTGAAAGAATTTACTTTGGTCAACAATATTCACAAATATTCCAACTATTATGTAGACATTATGTACTTGTCTCAGACTACAAGTTTAAAACTTTGGAAACTTGAAAATAAACTTCTCTACAGGTACACGTCAGGCAGTGGGATGGCTACTGCGATAGGGTCCCAGATCCTCATTCAGGAATGAAGGACTGAGTCCACAAGCTGTTGAGAGCACTGCAGGCCCTCAGCTATCAGCCACTTTCAGGGGTTTCTCAGTGGCAGAGAACAAATTTGCCCGAAGTCATACATCTTTCCTGGATGGACTGCCTCTCATAAAATATTGTCCCGGGCTTATAAAGGCCTGGCCCTCTTGTTGCAAATGCGGGCAGCCGTGAAGGGTAATTTTTTTTTTTTTGTGAAGGGTAATTTTATCTTTAGAGTTCCTATAGGTATTCCACCCAGGTAGCACTGCAGCTTGACTTGTCCCTCTGCCCATTTCTACGTGTTTCTCTTCCATTCTACAGTTGAGAGTCCCAAGAGCACTCTTAAAAAAAATATAAACTTTTACTCATCTCAGAGCCTGCTTTACAAAGATCAAGTTTTTCAGAAAGCAGGGACAGAAAGAAACACAGTGAACACCATAATCTCTCCCTTTTGCTTATTACCGTCTCTTTAAGAACTAAACCCTTTTAGCCTATGGAGTAGGACATTGGCAGGGGTTAAAAAAAGGGAGGGATGAGCTGAATCTGAACCTTGGAACGCAGTGTGATATGGAAGACACTAAAGCCTGAAAGATCCCAATGGATGTTAGTGCTCACTATGCATCTCGTATCATAGTAGTAGCATCCATGTTTCACCACCTCCCCTGTTTAACAATTCTTAAGGAAGAACTATCCCCATTTTACATTTATCTAACCATTTGTAAATATCTGGCTTCTTTTTTTTTTAGAGAATTTAAATGCCAAGGGTTAGAGGTATGCCTGCTTAGAGGAAGTCTGAATGGCAGAGAAAAGGAGGTCAGGCAAGCTCCCAGAAATTGATTGCACCAGGCTGTGTACTTGGAGGGTGAGGGCAGTGCAGTAATGTTTGAAAGCATGCCCAGAGAGTGGGGGCTGCAAGTCTCGATGGGGTTAAGTGCATCTCTTCTTCCCTAACTGCACCGTTGTGGGTGGTAAAGAGGAGAACTGATTTTTTTGTACTTTTATATGGATGAATGGTTGAATTTGCTCAAAGCTCTCTAAAAGGTCCCAGCAGGCATGTACAAAACAGAAGAAAAAGAACATGCCTAACTGAACCTGACTTGTATCACATTCATCCCAAACTAGCCTTCCGAGGCTCTTGTGGTGGATGAACTCAGGAGTAAAACTCTTTCCCACCCCTAACAAAACCTCACTTAAGTTACTTGAGATGAAAACAAGGAAAAGTCTGTATTAGCACTAGAAGGTAAAGGAGAAGACCGTTCCATCTGGAGCATTTCTTTAAATTATTGGTAGTAAGCAAGCAGTGGAGTGAGATAGAAGTCAGGAGTGGCCACGGCCTCACTGTGTGGATTAAATGCAGGGCTACTTAGGGAAAGGGGAGCTCAGTATTTGAAGTCTAAATCAGCGATGTCTTTTCCTGATGTGGGTGGGCACTAGGAAGGTGGTAAAGTGTACACACCACTTTAATGGTTAACCCTGCTTAGGAAAGCCAGTCACCCCCTGCACAGCAACCTCAAATAGTCAAGGCCAGTTCATATACTCATTTCCCTCTGGATGGAGTGCTAATGGAAACATGAACAGAAGAATATTGAAAAGATCCAAACTTCTGGAAAAATATAAGGGTCTAGTTTTATTTCATCCAAAAAGACTCAGGTCACCTATTTATTATGCAGAATTTGCAAGCTTCTAGTCTTGTGTCTCCCTTAACACTTTTTTATAAAAGAGCTATTGTTGACAATTAGTTTATCATTTCTCCTTGATTCACGATTTAGCAGATTAAAGTTTAAAAATGAGATTCAGTGAAGATAAGGGGATGGAGAAACAATTCCCTAAAAGATGCACAAAAACAGTTTGACTGTTTTGTCTAAGTGACAAATTAAAATTGATTATGAAACCCATAGAGCTCAGATATTAGGTTGCTAATGACATAGACTATTGTGTGTAGGGGGAATCTATCTTATATCTTTATGTAAAAAGTCTTTCTCTTGCCTAATTTATTAAGTGTTGAATGACATTTTTTAAAAAAAGAATGTACTAGTTTGACAATAAGGTACCCAAAGTCACTCACTCGAGGCCTCAACTTAATAAAGCCTTCCCAGGGAAGCTGTTGATAGTGTGTAACCAATGGCTCCCCAGACGAGATTAAATCCCTTCTATGTGCTCACATAGCATTCCAAACATCCTTTAATATCACTCCTATTTCTCGTTCTTGTAATTAGTAATTGTTCCTCATTTTTCCTGCTCGGCACTAAAAGCCATTAAGTCAGAATAAAGAATGTCTCTCTAGTCTAGAACATAGATAGGCATATACACTGTGTCTCTTTAAGTATCTGAAACATTTCCTATGATTTTCTTCATTTAAGACAAGACTTTTGAGAAAACATGAACTTTATAGAACAGTAAGGAAAGAGAAGCACGATAACATATAAAATGGCTGCACTTATGAGAGAAAGAAATGAAACTGTAAATTTTAAAAATCATTAAAAGTAATAGAATAAAATGAACACTGAAGGCCATTCTTAAACTCTCTCAGATTGCAGATGACAGGAGTCCGCCTTAAGTTGGAGACTAATGCGGCTCAAATCTTAAGACAGTGGCATGTTACAGAGGCACATTTCTAGATTCAAAAGTGAATAAGAGGGAATTCCATCCTTTGTAATTACTCTACTCTTCGAACGCCATGGTCCACAACAACACTTATTGAAATCTGCTCCCTCAAACTACCCATCATTCTGACATAGTCCTCACCTCTGCTGGGTACACTCTCCTATTCATTGCTTTTCACCTCCTCACTTTCTTTGTCTTTGATTCTTTCTTCTTGGGGAAATGGCTCAGTTCATCCCAGTACAAAAATAATAAACCTTACTATAGACTTGCCCCTTCTTTTCCCTTTAGGCAAGAGCATTTACAGGATTTTTTTCTGGTGGGTCAGAAAAGAACAGAGGAGGAGGTCTTTTCCCCAGACTGTTAATTTTTATATTGTCATAGATAGAAGTATGTCTGTTTGCTTATTGCTTTTCTTTCCTTGTTATAGTATCTTCCTGAACATCTATTCTGTCCCCCCTATCTATATATCATCCAGATAATATCTCCTCTCTGATCATTTATCTGTCATGTACCTAAGAAGTGGGTGGTTAAGAATCAGGCAAGTATATTCTGTCATTCTACAAATCCTTTCAGTATTCTTTCCCCCATGGTACTCGCTCTTGGATATCTGCAGCTCTGGCACATGGCTTGCAGCTAGGCATGGCTTGCAGCAGCTTTTATATGCTGTTCCAGCAGAGAATGATCAGGCCCTTGAGATGAGCTGGTGTAGATTCCTAAGCAGGCAATCTGGTTAAGATGAGAAGAAAATTCATGTGTGTACAGTTATATCCCAAGGAGCTAATGCATCTGAGCTTAGGCTGGGCCTCATTGTCTCATAGCATTGGGAAAGTGGTGATTCATGGGGATAGTTTATCTTGCTTCAGAACTTAGTACCAGAAACATCCCTGGACTCATGTAGAATAAGGCCATGGTAGATTCCAGAAACCTAAATTACTTGGCCTTTTAATTTTTGTAAACAACTTTGTGGGCAGCACTGATGTGGTCTGCTGTATATGGTTACAATGTGGTAGTCTCTCTAGGAGGCCACAGAGTTTATTGCTTTACACAGATTGTTCATATTATGAAGCCTTTGGGATGGCGATTGGAAAGAATACTCAGGGTTGAACTAGACTGTTGGCCTCATGCCAATAGTCTTGGATAAAATTACTTTCCCCTTTTGGGCCAGCACTGGAATTAAAACATGGTTCATCTGCCCCATGATAGCATCCCCTATTCAAGTTCATCTGCCCCATGATAGCATCTCCTATTCAACTGGCTTCGACACATCAGGAATCCATGATTGTTGTTATTTTTGTTATAAGGCAGGGACCAGATTTGTCCCCACTCTCTCTCATCCTGTCTACAGACTCAGTTTCAAGGTGTCTAGGGTTTTTTAAAAAGTTGAATTTTCAGTGAACTCATCTCATTCGGACTTTTGAATATTGTCATGTTCTTGATACATTTCAATGTATTAGAAACTGGTTTCTACAGTGGTGGACTTCCCTGGTGGCTCATGACAATAAAGCATCTGCCGGGTTCAATCTCAGGGTAGGGAAGATCTCCTGGAGAAGGAAATGGCAACCCACTCTAGTATTCTTGCCTGGAAAATCCCATGGATGGAGGAGCCTAGTAGGCTACAGTCCATGGGGTCACAAAGAGTTGGACGTGACTGAGCGACTTCACTTTCTTTCTTTTTCTACAGTGAGGCCAAAATGTCGTAACACAATGAACTGACTTCTCAAATCTTGCTTAGAAGGCAGTTTTTCCTCAAACACTGGGCAGCCTAGTATAGGAAAAAGTTCGTAGGCTTTAGAGTCAAGCCAGGCCCAGTTTCTGACCTTGCTCTCTAAAACATCCTGTATCTCCATAAGTGACTGAAGGAAGTTTTAGGTTCCTCACCTAAAATTAGGTGATGGGAATATTAAGTGCCTGAGGTATTATCATGTGTTAATGGTGCTAAACTAATGATTTTCCCTTCTTAGCTCTTGTCTTATGAATTCTCAAATTAAAATTGTTATTCAAAGAGCACAGGAAGTAACTTTCATTGGCCAAACAGTTGATTGGTCAATGTCCAGTTCACTAAAATAGCACAAATAAGCTCTTGGCATGTCTTTCCAGGTATCTTTTGACTTTCTAGTTTTGCATTCCAATCCCCTATGATGAAAAGGGAGAGATGCTATGTCAAAATTCTATACAGTGTTATCACAGGTTATAGTATTGCATTGTCTCAGATCAGTTCTCCTTACTTCTGAATGCCACTCCAGGTATTAAACTCACTTTTACATCCCCTAGTTAACATACAACCCCTAGTTAAAAAGGGATAGCTGTACTATTTGTACCCAAGAAGAGAGCCCAGACTAGCACATTTACTTCAAGATATCTGAAACCTCCCTTCCTATAGAGGAGTTGGCATCTATCTTTTTTTTTTTTTTGGCATCTATCTTTACATATACGTTACCATTTGATTGTATTGCTTTCTTACTTGGCAAAGAAAATCCAATATGGCAAGACCTGCTTAACAGAGGAGGCCAGCTGTGTGCTGGGAACTCTCTGGTCACCAGTTCTTGATTTTCTCTCTGGGTGGGTGCCTGGCAATAGCAATGACCCCAGGCTGCTCGTGCCAGGAGAAGCTGGGCCATAACTTGTTCCCTCGCTCTTTCTACTTCTGTACATCTTCTCACTAGGAGACAGAGAAGTGATTGGTGAAGTTCTATGGGAGGATTTAGCATGCCTGCTTAGGCTCAGTTCCAATGTACCATTTCCACCTTGTAAGATTGGACAAGCCATGCAAATCCACTGTGACTTAATGGGTCAGATTATACCCAGTTTATAACAGGTTAAGACAAATGGTCACTTACTGTTCCATGGTCAAGCATTCCACCTTTACCAATCCCTAATAACACACCAGGAACTGTTTCTCAAAGGCATATAATTCTGTGTTGTAAATGACAAGGCCTTCAGAACCCCAGGGCCTTTCCCATAAACTCTACAATGAAACATTCTCACCATTGACAACATCAGGACTGCTGAATCATCTAACTGAAGATGTAAAGCTGCTTGCATCATAGTCTGGACCAGCCAAAGAGTACATTTCTGCTCCAGGTTCCACTTTATTATTTTTTTTTCAGGTTCCACTTTAAAACTGGCAACCTTTTGTATCACCTAGTTTATGGACGAGACTACTGTCTCAGATAAGGAATTGCTGTCTCCAGAATGCAAAGAGGCTGACCAAACACTGTAAACTTTCTTCTTCTTGGCAAAGTATGTAAGATGCAGCAATTTGTGTTTTACTTTGGAGATACCTAGGTGCATTCCTGGTCACTAGAACCCTAGAAACTATTAAAATTAGATCCCTGAATCTCATTAAGATTCCTCTGTTGCTTTCCAGAAAACATGGTTCTTATGAAAGCCTTCTGTATAATAGCTCATACATCCTGCCCAATCAGTATGTTTTCATGGATATAATGGATCAATACGATGCTCTTTTCATATTCATATGATCCAGATCTCTTCTGACTATATTATGATAGCAAGGAAGAGTTAGCATGGTTTATAAATGCATTTTCTTGTCCATTCCATGTGAATGTTCCCCCTAGGGCTATTTTTGATACCCTTTCATGAACTGGATAGGAAAAAAAAAGTACACTTACCTAATTAATGGCTGTAGACAATTTACTCATTAATTGTCTCTCACAAAGATATTACCTCCAGCACAGTAACCACAATTATGGTTTCTACTTGGCTGAGTTTACAGTAGTATGCAGTCATTTTCAGGATGCATCTTTGCCATAATATGAGTCACCCCATAATCTGCTTTGGCAACACAAGCATTACAACTTTGCTCAGAATGGATAATCATTCTCTTTTTAATTGAACTATAGTTGATTTACAATATTATGTTATTTTCAGATTTACATGATAGTGATTCAGTATTTTTAAGATTACACTCCACTGAAAGTTATTTCAAGGTAATGAGTATAATTCCTTATGCTAGCCAGTATATCCTTGTTGCTTTTCTCTTTTATATACATACTGACTAGTTTGTATCCATTAATCTCATATCCCTAACTTATTCCTCCCCCTTTCCCATCCCCTATGGTAACTGCAAGTTTGATTTCTGTATCTGTGAGTCTGTTTCTGTTTTGCATGAATATTCATTTGTGTTATTTTTTATACTCTGCATATAAGTGATCTCACATGTCTTTCTCTGACTCATTTCATTAAGCATGATGTTTGTTCTCTAGGTCCATCTACATTGTTGCAAATGGCAGAATTTTATTCTTTTTATGGCTGAGAAATATTCCACATATATATGGATTATTATAAATATTCATATGTATGAATTTATCATCTATTGATGGACATTTGGGTTGCTTCCACATCTGGGCTATTTTTTTTTATCAAAGGCTTTCTCTGCATCTATTGAGATAATCATATGGTTTTTATCTTTCAATTTGTTAATGTGGTGTATTACATTGGGGCTATTGTAAATAGTGCTGTTATGAACATTGGGGTTCATGTACTTTTTTGAATTAGTGTTTTCATTTTGAGTATATACCTAGCAGTAGAATTCCTGGGTCATATGGGACTTCTATTTTTTAGTTTTTTGAGAAATCTTCATACTGTTTTCTATAGTAGCTATAGCAATTTGCATTCCCACCAACAGTGTACAAGGGTTCCCTTTTCTTCACATCATCTCTAGCATTTGTTATATGTAGACTATGTAATGATAGCCATTCTGACAGGTGTGAGGTGATAGCTCATTGTTTTTATTTGAATTTTTCTAATAATTACGCTGAGCATCTTTTCATCTGTGTGTCTTCTTCAGAGAAATGTCTATTCAGGTCTTCTATTTAATGTATGCTTGGGTTGTTTGTTTTTTGATATTGAGTTGTATGATCTGTTTATATATTTTGGATATTAACTCCTTGTCAGACACATCATTAGCAAATATTTTCTCCCATTTTGTAGATTATCTTTTGGTTTTGTCAATGGTTTCCTTTGCTTTGCAAAAGCTTTTCCGTTTAATTAGGTCACATTTGTTTATTTTTCCTTTCATTTATCTTAGGAGACATATCTAAAAAAAATATTGCTATAATTTATGTCAAAGAGTGTTCTGCCTGTGTTCTTTCTTAGGATTTTTATGCTTTCAGGTCTTAAAATAGATTAAAGATCTAAATTTATTTTTGTACATAGTGTGAGGTAATGTTCTAATCTCATGTTTTACATGTAGCTATCTAGTTTTCCCAGCATCACTTGTTGAAGAAACTTTTATCCATTGTACATTCTTTTTACACCATCTCTAGGCTTCTAAGTAAGTGCTACTTTAGCAGTGTGTTTGTCCTAGTCCCTGGAAGGGTGGGACATATTTTAAATCTTGTGTACCCAAGTCAACTATTCTTATCCAGTTATATATTCCAGTCAAAGAAGGCTCAAAATCTAATCTCTAGGTACTGTCCTGGCACATGCTGACTAATTCTTATAATTTCCTGTAGTTAGACTCTCTCTCTTCCCTGCGACCCTGACATCCTAGCCATTTTATAATGGAATAACCTTAATTATACATCTGGGGGAAGTTTCCAGTGAGAGCTCTGCCACTCTGTGTAGGAGAGGATTCTATAGTACCTCTCACAGCTGAGAGCGGAGGTGCAGCTAGCTCCAAAAAGGACAGCCGCGCTGTCTCTGGAGGCTCAGAGGACTCTAGGGTAGTCCAAAGAGCCACAGTTTACGGGAGGTATCCACCCAGATTTTCCTGTCCTGTATCGGGTTTCTAGGTTTTCCACACCAAGGTTCTAGCCTTAATATAATAGATTTACTTGGTTCAACCATCTCTGAAGCTCAGTAATCCTAACATTCAGATCTTTAGTCTCTTCCTTGGCTTCATCCTAACTTGTACAGCAGATGAGAGCTTCTTCGAAAGTAAGTAATCTAAGACAGACTTCTGCCCTCGTGTTTAGCCTTTAACTGTCTGTTAATTACTCCTATTTTCTCATGATCTCTCTGCAGGGTATCAAGTCATTTTAAAAAAAAGGTATATGTATAGCCAATCCCAAGGGTAGAGGGGAACAGTGCACCTAAAGACCAAAGTCTGAATCACAGCAATACCCAGGGTGTTCTGCCAACCACGATACTTCCCTAAGTGACCACTGGTGAACTATTTAGTAATAGGGCTGCCACCTTATGCCATGGATTGTCCATGGCCCATATTCCACTTGAGATGGGATCATCCTTACCACCCTGGTAATGAATAATCTATTTTCAAAATCCCATCTTAGCTCCTGCTTTCTTAGACCATTCCTAATATTATACCGATTGTGTTGCTTCTAGAACTTTGAGAAGCATATACTAAGATGGAGTTAGTAGTATAAGAGAATTATTGTGAAAGATAAAGGGAAAAGAGAGCAGAATTAGGCAGAGAATGACTTCAGGCCATGATCAAGGTCTTATACTGGTGAAAGAACAAGACAGTGAAAAAAGATGGGGAAAGGAAGAACCTGAAACTCTGATGCAACTCTGAGAATGCCCCAGGGCTCCCAGCTAAGATTAGCTACAGAAAAGTCGCATGTTGGGCTGAAATGTCTTGGGTCTAGTATTATTTCCGTGCATGTGCTCAGTCATTGGCTGGGGGCTGTTCAGGAAGAGTGTGGCCCTGGCTTGAACTCTCCCGTGGCTCCTAAAGCAACTCCTAACAACCAGTGCAGATTCTTTCCCTGAAGGAAGAATGACCATCCTTGCTGTTATATGGCTTGATACACAAAACAGAACAAGTGACATGATGCTTCCAGGGGAGACATATGACAACTTAAGCATTATTATTTTTTAATCAAAATTCAAAAGCAACAGAAATATTCCCTAGAACTTAATGACATGATTTTTTTCACTTATGTATTTTTACTATTGAAGTGTAGTTGATGTACAATATCATATTAGTTTTAAGTATATAACAAACACAGTGTTACATCCTGCAACTTCACTAAATTCACATATTTTATCTAATAATTTTTTATGGAGTCTGTAGTATTTTCTGTATATAATATGCCAATTGTAAACAGAGTTTTACTTTTCTGATTTAAATGCCAAGCAGTTCTTTTTGTTATTTAATTGTTCTGGTCAAGACTTTCAGTACTATGTTCAAACAGTGGAGTGGTAAGAGTGGGCATCCTTGTTCATGATCTTAGAGGGACCACTGAAAATGATGTTAGCTGTAGTCTTATCATATATTGCCTTTATTAAATTACATTCCCTCTATATTCACTTTGTTGAGAGTTTTTACCATGTATGTATGGAGAATTTTGTCAAGTGATTTTCAGGTATCTATTGAAATGAAATAATTTTTATCCTTCATATTGTTAATGTGCTGTAGAAATCAGTTTGCTAATATTTTATTGAGGATTTTATTTGTGATTTTTGTCATCACAGATAATGGTCTGTACAGTACTTTCTTTTCTGGTAGTGTCTTTGTTTAACTAGACTATCAAGGAATGATGCTGGCTACATAAAATGTATTTGGACATGTTCTTTCATCTTCTGTTTTTAAGAGTTTGAGAAGGCTTGGTAGGAATTATTTTTCAATGATTAATAGAATTTATCAGTAAAGCCATCTGGTCCTAGACTTTTTTTGAGAGGTACTTGGCTACTGATTCAATTTCTTTACTAGTAATCAGTCTGTTCAGATGTTCTATTTCTTCATGAGTCAGTTTTGGTAAATTGTGTTTACAGGAATTTATCCTTTTAGGAGGTTTACTTTGTTGACTTATAATTGTTCAAAGTAGTCTCTTTTGATTATTTGTCTATCTATTGTAATCTCTTTTTCCTAATTTTACTTATTTAAATCTTTTCTCCTGGTGTGTCTAGCTAAAAGTCTCTTCAAGAAATTAGCTCTAAAACACAAACAAAAAAAAGAAACCAGCTCTTAGTTTCATAAATCTTTTCTTATTATCTTTAGTCCATATATTTTGCTCTAATCTTATTTCCTTGATTCTATTAGTGTATTTTTAGTTTTCTAGTTCTTTGAGATGTTAAGTTAGGTTGTTTTGAGATCTTTTATGGTTTCTGATGTTTATTGCTATGAACTTCCCTCTTAGAATTACTTTTGCTATACTCCATAGTTTTCATATATTGTATATACATTATCTTTGTCTCAATTTTTAAAAAAATTTCTTTAGACCCATTGGTTATTCATAGCATGTTGTTTAATCTTCACATATTAGTGTGTTTTCTAGTTTTATTCTTGTAACTGGTTTCTAATTTCATACCATTGTGTGGGAAAAGATGCTCAATATGATTTCAATTTTATTGAATTTATTAAGACTTTTTAGTGGCTTAACATATGTTCTATCTTGGAGATTGTTCCATGCGTTGGGGAGCTACATGTATTCTCTTACTTTTGGATGGACTGTTCTGTAAATGTTAAGACTATCTGGCCCAACACGTCATTTAAGGCCAATGTTTCATTATTTTCTGTCTCATTGATCTACCTATTGATGAAAGTGGGGGTATTTAACTGCCCTAGTTTATTGTGTTGCTATTAATATTTCTCTCTTTAAATTAGTTACAATTTGTTTTATATATTTATGTGAACTTATGTTAGGTGAATAAATATTTTCAAATGTATGTCCTCTTGTTGGATTGACCCCTTTATTATTAAAATGTGACCTTCTTTTTCCTAAATCCTATGTTGTCTGATATAGGTATAGCTACCCAAGCCTTCTTCAGTTTACATTTTCAGGGAATATCTTTATCCATCCCATCACTTTCAGTCTTGAAATTTGTGCCCATAAAGCAGAATGTAGTTTGTTTTTTTTTTTTTTTAATTCACCAACTACTCTCTTTTGTTTATTGGTAAGTGTGGACTTATTATTGCCACTCTTTTTCTTTCTAAACAAATAATTACTGCATTCCTTCTTTCTCTCTGGTGATTTGATGATTTCCTGTAGTGTAATACTTAGACTCCATTATCTTTTGTGTATGTACTAGAGGTTTTTATTAGTGTTTAACAAAAAATACTTTATGCAAATCTTACAACAGTAAATTGTAAGTTGAATTTGAATGTATTCTAAAGCTCTACAGTTTTACTCTCCCAATGTTTCATGTTTTATTAATAACTACAATAATTTGTTAATGGCTATACAAGATAAGAGGATATAAATTTTGATAGTTATTGTGTATTGATTTTGTCATTAGCCTTCATACTAGACTTATAAGTAATTAACCTGCCATCAATACATTAGTTTATTCTTAATTTTAACATATATTTAGCTTCACTAGTGAAATGCATACTTCCTTATATTTTTATTTTCCTAATTAGAACCCTTGTTTCAGCTGAAATTCATCCCCTTAACACTTATTGTAAGGCCAGTATACTGATGGTAAACTCCATCTTTTTCTTGTCTTAAAAGCTCTTTCTAATTCTGAGGGACAGCTTTGATGGATAGAATCTTGGTATCTTTTTTCCTTTTGGGACTTTGAATATATTATGTTTTTCCCTTCTGGTCTTCAAAATTTCTGCAGAAAAAAGCTGTAGATGATCTTCTGGTATGTAAAAGGGAACCCACAGGGTTTTTTTCTCTTATTAGCTTTAAGATTTTCTCTTTGTCTTTGACTAACTATAATGTATCTTAGTATAGATCTTTTTAGATTTATCTCATTTGGAACTCTCTGGCCCCCCTGAATCTGGATGGCTGTTCCCTTTATCTTCTCCTTTGGGGCCTATTGATCATGAGCACCTTTAGCTATCTTTGTTCCTTTTCGTTTTTTTTTTTTTGATCCTTTAATTGGATGAATTCTACTACCCCATTTTCCAGTGACTGATCCTTTCTTCTGCCTCATCTAGTCTGCAATTGAAACCCTTGATGTAAGTTTTTAGGTAAGTTATTGTATTCTTCAGCTGGTGATTTCAGTTGGGTACTTATATTTTCTATTATTTTCTATCTTTGTTGAAATTTTCCTTTGTGTATTCTCCTAAACTCAGTGAGCCTATTTGTGACTAATTTTGAATTCTTTGTCAAGGAAATCACTTAATTGTATTTCATTGGGTATTTTTTCTGGGGTTTAATCTTGAAATTTAGAACATATGTATCTGTTTCTTCATTTTGACTCTGTTGGTTTCTCTGCCTTAGACAAAGCAGCCACCTCTCTTAGTCCTGAAGGACTAAGCTTGTATAGGAGATAAAGCTTTCTGCTCAGCCCTGTCCTAGATCTTTGCTGCCTTTCAATCCTTTGTAATTGCCCAAGAAATTTCTTTTTTGTTTTTAGTGACTCCCAATCCTTGAGGGTGTGCCAAGACCTAAAATGAAGGATGTAAGTCAGCAGCTTTTAAGGTATGAATATATACCTACCTCTTTCAGAGGAAGGCTGGGAGATGAACATTTCTGGGCACTCCTTCTGCACTGAGCCCATAACCAGTTATAAAATGTTTCTTTGTTTGCTACTGTCCTGTTGAACATGTTCATATGTTCTGGACATTTCTCTTGCTTTTGCACTGTGCTCTAGATACATAGCTGATTAAGAACTATTTCTCTAGTCATTACCATCCTATGGGACCCACACACAGACAATGCTGGCCCCTCGAACCAGCTAAGAAGGCACGCCTCCCAAGTGACAGCCACAAGACCAGGACTGCTCACATGCACATGAGTTCCTTTTTACGAGATTCTAGGGACCTTACAAAGGGAGATTACAAAGATGGTGCCTGCTAGCTCCCCCATCTCTGGAGCACTGCAGTTGACCCCTAGTTGCATGTAGAGTTAGAAGCCTGTTCCTCAGACTGAAGCTTTTAAGGTAAGCAAATAAACCTCTTTCACAGAACGACTGGCACACTTCAGGCAGTTAGAGTGATGTCAGCATCATGGCAGTGTAAGATGGTGCCTTTGTCTCTCTCCTTCAGTCTAAAACCATTAAAACACCCCTAAGTCAACAAAGGTTGCTCTGCCCAACACACCAGGATACCAGAGAGATCTACACATCTATACTGGACTGGAACACATAGAAGAGGCAGAGCCAGATGAACAGTCAATGCGGTGCCTGCAATTTCAGGCCATGGCAGCTGAGCCCAGTAACAGCAGGGGAAGTAGTGGGATGTGAAACACTGGCCTTCCAGCTCCAGAGACACCTGTAATTCCCTCCCACCCACAGTGGTGGAGCCCACAGCCTGATGGCACTGGGGGAAACCTCAGGAAGAAGTAAAGGAGTGTGGGAAATGCCTATCCTCAAAACTTTTTCTTCAATGCCACCTATTGAAAAAGGCTCCTAATTACTAACTGGTTGAATTGTGAGAATCCAGTAAAAAAATGTTTTACCCAAAGAAATTATTCACTACTTCAAATCTACCAGGCACAGGGAAAATTCATCAAGTATCATGAAAAGTCTGGAAATATGGTATCAGAAAAAGAAAGTGACAATTCTCCAAAAACCAAAGTTAAACCTCACGGAATATTGCAATTTAACTGATGGAGAACCCAAAATAATTGCCATAAAGAAGCCAAAAGAAGAACCAAACAAATCCTAAAACTGAGAAACCCAGCAAATGGGCATATATTCTGAGAAAACCATAATTCAAGAAGATAAATGTACCCCAACATTCAGTCCATGGAAACAGTCTTTATATCCAACAGAGGAATGGATAAAGATGTAGTACATATAGACAGTGGAATATTAGCCATTAAAAATGAAATAATGCCATTTTCAGTAACGTGGATGGACCTAGAGATTGTCATACTGAGTAAAGACAGAAAAATGAATAGCATATGATATCACTTATATGTGTAACTGATTCACTTTGCTATATAGCAGAAACTAACACAGCACTGTAAATCAACTATACTTCAATAAGTTTTGTTTTTAAAGATGAAGACTGAATTAGGAAGCATTGGAAATAGAACATGTCATATTGAAGAGAAATTTAGAAATGATATAGATAGAAGGGGGAAGAAAACTAAAATTAATGAAGACATCTATAAGAACTACCCAACTACATTTTGTCACCCTTCCTAAAGATAATAGGTATCCCAGGAGGAGGAAAGAGTGAGCAGAGAGCTAATTTAAAGAGAAAAATAGCTGAGAACTTCCCAAACCTGGGGGAGGCCATGAAGCTAAGGAAACACCTAATTATCTTAATGCAAGAAGACTTTCTACAAGATGCATACAAGTCAATGACAAATAATTTTAAAGCCAACCAGGTTAAAAAAGTAACCTCCATAGGATCTCCCATTAGGCTATCAATACATTTCTCACCAGAAACTCTATAGGAGAGAGTGAATTACATTCTCAAAATATTGAAAAATAAAGTTACCCAAGAATACTCTTTAGTGAAGTTATCATTCAGGTATGAAAGAAAAATAAAGATTTTCTCAGACAAACAAAAGCTGAGGGAGTTCATCCCCACTAGACCTGCGTTACAAAACCGACTCTTTGCGACCTCATGTACAGTAGCCTGCACCAGGCTCCTCCTTCCATGGGATTTTCTAGGCAAGGGTACTGGAGTGGGTTGCCATTTCCTTCTCCAGGGATTGAACCCAGGTCTCCCACATTGATAGACAAACGCTTTACTGTCTGAGCAACCAGGGAAGTCCTATAAAAAAGGCAAAAGTACACAAAACTTTGACTAAGATGATAAAGGGAAAAAAGTCAGTAAAAATAACTATATCTACTTTAATTTGGTAGCAAACAACATGAAAAGAGATAATTTGAGAAAAACATAGAAGAACAGGATGGAACCATATAGGCAAATTAACATAGAATGTTTTGAGCAGAAATAGGACAATTTTATCTACAGAAATTTGATACAAACATCATGGTAACTACAAAACTAGAGCAGAGACACAAAACATTTTAAAAAAGGAAATTGAGAAAACATCAAACTAATAGAATGGTCAGAAAACAAAAGATAAAATGGTAGTACTATGTCCTCATTTATCAGTAATCACTGTAAATATAAATGGATTGAATTTACCAATCAGAGGGGCTGGATAAATTAAAAAACAAGACATCCCTATATGCTGCCTCCAGGAGAGTGGTCTCAGTTCTAAAACACAAATATAGACTTAAAGTGAAGGAATGAAAGATGATACTTTCAAGCAAATGGCAGTCAAAGTGGGTATAGCAATACTCACATCAGACAAAATAGAATTCAAACCCCCAAAAGGTAACAAGTGAAAAAGATGTACATTATGTAATGATAAAGATGGCAATTCAAGAAGATTAAACAGACATAAATGGAGAAATTGACAGCAACACAAAAGTAGTAGGGAACTTAAATACTCTACTTACACCCATGGCTAGATTATCCAGATAGAAAGTGATCAACACCCATCAAAAACAGCCTTAAATTAAACATTAGAACCAGATGAACTTAATAGATTTAGACAAAACATTCTCTCCAAATGTAGCAGAATACATATTCCTTTCAAGCACACATGGAACATTGTCAAGGATAGACCACATATCAGAAAACACAAGCCTCACTTAATTTAAGAAGGGTCAAATCATATTGTGCATGTTTTTGACACAATAATATGAAACTAGAAATGAAGTACAAGAAAAAGCTGGAGAATCACAAATATGTGGAGACAAAACAGCATGCTACTGAATAATATTGGATGCACTAAGAAATCAAAGAAGAAATGAAAGACGCCCCCCCCCCCCCCACAAATAATCTAAAGGATGCAGCAAAATACCAATGTAGGCCTAGGTTAAAAAACAAGAAAAGTCTCAAACAATCTAATTACAACTACAGGAACTAGGAATAGAAAAAAATGAAGCCCAAAGTCAGTAGAAGGAAAGACATAATAAAGATCATAGCAGAAATAAATGAAACAGACTAAAAAGACAGTAGAAATGATTGATTAAACTAATGGTTGTTTCTTTAAAAAGATAAATTGGCAAGCCTTTAGTTAGCCTCTCTAAGGAAAACAAGCTCCAGGAGGTGGTAGTGCAACTCTGGAAGTTGGTGTTGGGAGTTTGAGCAAAGCTCAGGGAGCTGGTGATGGACAGGGAAGCCTGTTGTTCTGCGGTCCATGGGGTCACAAAGAGTCAGACACGACTGAGTGACTGAACTGAACTGAAGGAAAATAAGAAATAGAAGCCTCAGATAAATAAAAGCCAAAATGAAAAGGGAGACATTAAAATGGATAACCAGATGAATCACTAGTAAGATTAAAACAGTAATTAAAAACGTCCCCCCAAACAAAGGCCCAGGACCAGAAAGCTTCACAAGTAAGCTTTACTAAACATTTAATGAAGATTTTAATATCTATCCTTCTAAAACTCTTCCAAAAAAATAAGTTAGGAAGCATTCTCTCCTCTTCATTTTGCAAGTCCAGCATTACCCTGATACCAAACCCAACAAGAACAATACAGAAAATTATACGCACATAATGGGCATCAATGTACATCCTTTGGTTTGCACTGTATTGGCAAACCAAATAAAAATATATAAAAAGGATCATGATCAAGTGGGATTCATTCCAGGGAGCAAGGATGGTTCAACATCTGCAAATCAATCAGTGTAATAGGCCATATTAACAGAAGGAAAGTTAAATATCATACAGTCATCTCAACAGATGCAGAAAAAGTATTTGGCAGGATTCAACAACCATTTAAATAAAAAAACTCTCAATAAAATGGGTATAGAAGGAACATTCCTTAAAATAATAGAGGCCTTATATAACAAGTTGCAGTTGACATCATACTCAGTGATGAAAAACTGAAAGGTATTGCTGTAACATCAGATACGTGATAATGATGCCCACAATTGCCACTCTTATTCAACACAGAATAATTACCAGGGGCTTCCCTGGTAGCTCAGTAGGTAAAAAAGAAACTGCCTGCAGTGCAGGAGACCTGGGTTCAATCCCTGGGTTAGGAAGATCCGCTGGAAAAGGAAATGGCAACCCACTCCAGTATTCTTGCCTGGAGAACCCTATGGACAGAGGAGCCTGGCAGGCTGCATACAGTTCATGGGGTCACAAGAATCAGACACAGCTGACCGACTAAACCACCACCACCAGAATAATTACACAAGAAAAAGAAGTAAAAGTCATTCAAATTGAAAAGGAAGAAATAAAACTGTCAATAATTGTAGGTGATATGATTTTATATATAGAAAACCCAGACAGCATATTAAAAAGCACAGGCAAAACTTTGCTGACAAAGGTACATTTAGTCAAAGCTAGGATTTTTCTATAAGTCATGTACAGGTGAAAGGGTTGGATCATAAAGAAGGCTGAGCACTGAGGAACTGATGTTTTCGAACTGTGGTACTGGAGAAGACTCTTGAGAATCCCTTGGACAGCAGGGAAATCAAACCAGTTAATCCCAAAGAAAATCAACCCTGAATACTCATTGGAAGGACTAATGCTGAAGCTCCAATACTTTGGCCACCTGATGTGAAGAGCCTACTCATTAGAAAAGTCCCCAGTGCTGGTAAAGATTGAAGGCAGAAGGAGAAGGGGGTAACAGATGATGAGATGGTTGGATGGCATCCCCGACTCAATAGACATGAGTTTGAGCAAGCTCCAGAAGATAGTGAAGGAGAGGGAAGCCTTGTGTGCTGCAATCCATGGAGTTGCAAAAAGTCAGACAGGACTTAGTGACTGAGTAACAACAAAAAGACTTCCCTAAAATTGTTTAAAATTATAAACACATACAGTAAAATTGCAGGGTACAAAATCAATATATAAAAACCTGTTACATTACTAAACATTTTAACAACAATCTAGCAGAAAGTGATATTAAGAAAATCCCATTTTTCAAGGGTGTAAGGAATATCTTATTAGCCATAAGTTAATTCACCATAGTTAAAAGTTGCTCAGTGCTTCCTGTAAAAGCCATTTAAGATAAAGTGCATTTTGTTGTTTTCCTCTAGAGAAGAGATGGATTAGGTCTGTATTTACTTCTCTACTTTCTAACTGCTACCTTAACTTTCTGTTTGCATTCAGGAAGAACAAGATTCCTCTTGCTATTGGAAGAGAAACAAACCTATATTTTGACTTAATCCCTATATACATATGCAGTGTTTTGCAAAATTGCAGTTCTGTAATCTGTTTAGATTAGAAAAGTACATATTCAGTTGTTTGTCACTGGCAAACCTGGACTTTCAGATGGCAACATTAAACA
Organism: Cervus canadensis; assembly: GCF_019320065.1. Lineage (NCBI taxonomy): Eukaryota > Metazoa > Chordata > Mammalia > Artiodactyla > Cervidae > Cervus > Cervus canadensis. The sequence continues at coordinate 59,860,005 of NC_057391.1, read as the reverse complement.
TCTGTTACTCAGAGACTAAAGGCACTTAGTAACTTCCCTAAAATGAACATAGTTCTCTCAGTGAAGTCTCATGATTCTTCTTCATGTCCACTAGATTCTTTGCCAAGGTATATTATCTTTTCTCTGAAAGCTTAAATGTTTCCTCTAATGTCTACCTAATGGATAGAAACTTGTAGAAAATTAAGTTCTATGTAACTGATTGAAAAGCAGAGACATTACTTTGTCAACAAAGGTCAACATAGTCAAGGCTATGGTTTTTCCAGTGGTCATGTATGGATGTGAGATTTGGACTATAAAGAAGGCTGAGTGCCAAAGAATTGATGCTTTTGAACTGTGGTGTTGGAGAAGACTCCTGAGAGCCCCTTGGACTTGCAAGGAGATCCAACCAGTCCATCCTAAAGGAAATTAGTCCTGAATATTCATTGCAAGGACTGATGCTGAAGCTGAAACTCCTGAAGCTGATGCGAAGAGCTGACTCTTTTGAAAAGACCCTGATGCTGGGAAAGATTGAGGGCAGGAGGAGAAGGGGTCGACAGAGGATGAGATGGTTGGATGGCATCACCGACTCAATGGACATGGGTTTGGGTGAACTCCGGGAGTTGGTGATGGACAGGGAGGCCTGGGGTGCTGCGGTTCACGGGGTCACAAAGAGTCAGACACGACTGAGCAACTCAACTGGAATTGGAACTGGGCCAAAAGCACACTATTGCTGTCCCAATATTCTTGGTAATCTTTCCCCTATCCAAGCCTAAGTGTGACCGTCATTGCTTATTTTACCTACTGTCCTCACAGCGGGTAGTACTTGGGAATTCATAGCCAACTATCCTGTTATTCACACAGTCTGAAAAGACTCTTGATCAATTCCACTTCCCAAAGCACCTTCACAATTGACCCTCTGGAGAATAGGAGACTGAGTCATTTATGCACTAACTCTTATCACCCCCTGGTGAGAGTTTCCTTTATGGATTTAACACCTGTTTTCTCCTGGGCTGTTACTGTATTTGGACTGAGTGACATTTCAGAATTCCAAGGAAAGGAAAGCTTAGAGATGTGGCAGGCATTTGAATCAGGAAACCACAGTCAAACATGAGAATTTTTCATATCCTCCCTTTTAGGAAGTGAGATGTGACATTGTGAGTTACTAAGAACAAAGAAGCCTTCTTGGATAATCAAGGGAAGGGTTAAATTGACCTAGATGAGGACAGTTTAAGGTTTATCTCCTACCTGGTCCCAATGCAGGAGACATAAGAGACAAGGGTTCGAGCCCTGGATTGGGAAGATCCTCTGGAGGAGGAAATGGCAAACCACTCCAGTATTCTTGCCTGGAGAATACCATGAACAGAGGAGCCTGGCAGGCTATGGTCTATAGGGTCGCAAAGAGTGGGACACAACTGCAGTGACTTAGCACACACAGAGGCACCTACAGAAGATTAGTCCTTCAAGGCTCAGGAGAGATGGCTGTTTTGTCTAATGCAGAGAAAAAAAAAGAGATTCATGGAAAATGGAGAAATAGAGGACTGTATTCCAAACTAAAGAATAAGATTAAATCCCAGAACAACATCTTAATGAAATCAGATAAGTGATTTACTTGATAGAGTTCAAAATTATGACTGTTCATAATGATGCTCACCAAGGTCAGGAGAATAATTCATGAATATGAATAAAGTGAAAATTTCAACAAAGAGAAAATATAAGAAAGTACAAGTAGAAATCCTGGAGCTGAGAAATATAATAATTGGTCAGAAAAATAAAGGGGTTCAGCAGAAGACTAGATGAAGCAGAAGAGAGGATAGCAAACTTGAAATGCATGGAATGTATCTATTAGAGCAGCAAAAAGGAAAAAAAATTAAAAGGAATGAAGAAAGCTTAAGGGACTTATGGACAATATCAAGATGACCAATACTTGGCACAAAAACAGACATATGGATCAATGCAACAGAATAGAGATCCCAGAAATAAACCTACACACCAATTAATCTTTGACAAAGGAGGTAAGAATATACAATGTAGAAAAGAGTCTCTTCAGCAAGCGGTATTGGGAAAGTTGGATGACCACGTGTAAATCAATGAAGTAGAATACATCATCACGCCATGCACAAAAATAAACTCAAAATGACTTAAAGAATTAAATATAAGACATGACACTGTAAAACTCCTAGATGAGAGCATAGGCAATGCATTCTCCAACATAAATCACACCAATGTTTTAAATTACTCTCCTAAGGAAATAGAAATAAGAGCAAAAATAAGCAATTGGAACCTAATCAAACTTAACAAGCTGTTGTAGAGCAAAGGAAACCATAAACAAAATGAAAAGACAACCTACAGGCTGGGAGAAAATATTTGATAATTGTGAGAACAAAAAGGGCTTAATTTCCAAAATATACAAACAGCTCATAAAACTCAGTAACAAAAAAAAAAAAAACCTAGTTGAAAAATGGGCATGTCGACTGAAAAAATTACACACAATCTAAAAGTTGTGAGTTATGTTTTAGTCAGTGGAAATTTTTAGGACTTCTGGTTTAGGAGGCAGCATCTCAAGTCACCCTGAGAGAACTGCTCCAAGAAGGCGAGGGGAAGAGCCAGTTTATATAGAAGTATTGCAACAAAGGGCAGGTAGTCTGAATATCGCAAAATTATTATTCAAGAAAACCAGATAACCCAAGCACTTTTCTATGTATGGGAAGATCCAAGAGTCTGGGCTCAAGGAAGTCATTCTTTTGATATGCACCTCAGCCATCTGGGGCCAGTATCCTGTTTCCATGTCCAGAGTTCCTTAGGGCTCACTATAGGATGTGGCTGTATTCTGATGGCTGCTAGATGGCAGGTATTCTCCTTCTTGAGTTCTCTTAGGGTTGACTGGCTCAAATTGGAGGGCTATGATGGCTGATGACTGTGACATCCGTTACTGATATGGCAGGAAATATTCCATTTCTCAGGCAGAAGCCCTAAGTAGACATTTCTCCAAAGAAGATACACAGATGGCCAGCAAACACATGAACAGATGCTCAGTATCCCTAATTATTAGAGAAATGCAAATCAAAACTACAGTGAGGTATCACCTCACACCACTCAGAATGGCCATCATTAAAATGTCTACAAATAACAAATGCTGGAGAGGTTGTCAAGGAAAGGGAACCCTTCTACACTGTTGGTAGAAATGTAAATTGGTGCAGCCACTGTGCAAAACAGTGTGGAGGTTCCTCAAAAATCTAAAAATAGAGTTGCCATATGATCCAGAAATCTCACTCCTTAGCATATATACAGACAAAACTAGAATTCACAAAGATACCTGCGCCCCTATGTTCATAGCAGCACTACTCACAATAGCCAACGTGTGGAAATAACCGAAATGCCCACTGATGGATGAATGAATGAAGAAGATGTGGTGTATGGATATGGTGGGATACTACACACCATAAAAAAGAATGGAGAATGAAATAATACCTTTTGTAGTAACATGGATGGACCTAGACACTCTCATACGAAGTAAAGTAAGTCAGAAAAATAAAAAGAGATACCATATGATGTCCCTCATATGTGGAATCTAGAATATGACACAAGTGAACGTATCTATAAAACAGACTCTTGGGAGTCCCTTGGACTGCAAGAAGGTCAAACCAGTCAGTGCTAAAGGAAGTCAGTCCTGAATATTCATTGGAAGGACTGATGCTGAAGCTGAAACTCCAATACTTTGGCCATCTGATGCAAAGAACTGGCTCTTTGGAAAAGACCCCGATGCTGGGAAAGATTGAAGGCACGAGGAGAAGGGGACAACAGAGGATGAAATGGTTGTATGGCATCACCAACTCATTGGACATGAGTTTAAGCAAGCTCTGAGAGTTGGTGATGAACAGGGAGGCCTGCAGTTCATGGGGTTGCAGAGTCAGGCATGATTGAGTGACTGAAATGATAAAACAGACTCACAAACAGAGAGAATAAACTTGTTACCAAGGGTGTTGGTGGTGGTGAGGAAAGGGTGGATTGAGAGTTTGGGGTTAGCAGATGCAGAATATTATATATAGAATGGATAAACAACAAGGTCTTACTGTATAGCATAGGGAGCTATATTCAATATGTGTGATAAACTATAATGGAAAAGACTATGAAAAAGAATGTATATAAATGTATAACTGAATCACTTTGCCCTACAGCAGAAAAGAACACAAACATTGTACATCAACTATATTTGAATGAAATAAATTTGAGAAAAAGATGACCAATACTTTATTGTAGGGGTCCCAGATCTTCCTGGGATGGGAAGATCTGCTGGAGAAGGGAACAGCTACCCACTCCAGTATTCTGGCCTGGAGAATTCCATGGACAGAGGAGACTGGCAGGCTACAGTCCTTGGGGTCATAAAGAGTCAGACACAATGAAACGACTTTCACTTCACAGGTGACACTAGTGGTAAAGAACCCATCTGCCAGTGCAAGAGACTAAAAGATACAGGTTCAATCCCTTGGTCAGGAAGATCTCCTGGAGAAACGCATGGCAACCCACTCCACTATTCTTGCCTGGAGAATCCCAGGCACAGAGGAGCCTGGCAGGCTATAGTCCATAGAGTCACAAAGAATCAGACATAACTGAAATGACTTACCACAGAAGGAAAGAGAGAGTAACGGGGGCAATAACCATATTTGAATAAATAATGGTTGGAAATTTCCTTAATTTAGGGAAGGACACAGCCATCCAGAACCAGGAAAGGCCAATTGTCCAAAAAAGTTTAATGCAAAGAGACCCATAACAAGACACATCATAATTAAACTGTCAAAAGAAAAAGACAAGAAGAGAATTACAAAAGCAACAAAAGGAAAACCTGTTATATCAAGGGATCCTGCATAAGACTGTTAATAGCTTTTTCAACAGAAATCTGTAGCCAGAAGGAAGAGACATAATATATTAAATGCTAAAAGGAAAAACAATCTGCCAACCTAGAACACTCTTTCCATCAAAGGTGCCCTTTAGAATTGAAGGAGAGAGTGTTTTCCAGAGAAGAAAAAAATTGGTGAACTCCACCACCAACAGATCAGCCTTAAAATAAATGCCGAAGACTTTCTTTAGCTGAAATAAGTGTTCTCATTACTAAAAGGAAAACATATGAAAGTAAATTTCATTGGCAAAGTTAAATATATATTAAAGAATAATTTAATGTGTTGGTTGTAGATTTATCACTTATAAATCTAGTAAAAAGGCTAAAAGTAGCAAAATAAATATAACTATAATAATTGGTCAATGGAGACATGACATAAAATAGTGATATCAAAAACATTAAATGTTGGGAGGGGGAGTAAATATGTAGAACTTTAGAATTATCCAAATTAATTTGTTATCAATTTTAAATACACTTTTATAAATGCAAGTGGTTTTATGTATGCTTCATGGTAACCACAAAGAAAAGGTAGATACAAAAAAGATAAAGGAATCTAAGATAAAACTACAGATAATCATCGAATCATAAAGGAAAGGATCAAGAGAAGAGGAAGAAAGGAGTTACAAAACAGCAACAAGTGTCAAACCTACCAATGATCACTCTAAATGTATGGACTAAATTCCCCAATCAAAAGACAGAGTGACTTAAATTTATTTTAAAAATGAAAAAACAAGACCCATCTACATGTTGCTTACAAGAGATTCACTTAGCTTTAAGAACACACACGGACTGAAAGGAAAGAAAAAAGAAAAAGATATTCCATGTAGATGGTAAAACAAAACAATAAACTATGGTGGTTATATCAGATTAAATAGACTTGAAGACAAAGTCTGTAATAAGAGACTAACAAGGCCACTATAAAATGATAGTCATTAAAACAATAATATATAACACTTGTAAATATTTATGCACACAGCAAGAGAAGCAAAGAAATACATAAAGCAAATATTAACAGACTTAAGGGAGAAATAGACAGTGATTCAATAACAGTAAGGGACTTTAATGCCCCCACTTAATCAATGGAGAAATCATCTAGACAGAATGTCAATAAGGAATCATTGTCTTTAAAATGAAACATGGTACATCAGCTGGATATATATGTCTGTATAACATACAGAACATTCTGTCCAAAAGCAAGAGTACATATAGAGCATTCTCCCAGATAGATCTTACATCACCACAGAGAAAAGTCAATAAATGTCAGAGTATCACATCATACCAAGCATCTTTTCTGACCACATTGGTATGTCACTAGAAATTAACTACAAGTTAAAACTGGAAAATACACAAATGCGTGAAGATTAAACAGCATAATACTGAATATACAGTGGTTCAAAGAGCAACTTAAAAGATTTCAATAAATTTCATTAGACAAATGAAAATGGAAATCCAACATGCCAAAATTTGTGGGATGCAGTAAAAGCTGTTCTGAGTGGGAATTTCACAGCAATAAATCCTTATATTATGAAAAAACTTTAAAAACTTAACATCAAAGAAGAAATAAGTTTAAAGTTAGAAGGATGGAGGAAATAAAGATTGATCAAAAATAAAGGTCAAATAAAGACTGACAAGACAATAGAAAAGATCAGTGAAACTAAGAGTTAGTTTTTTGAAAATATAAACAGTGTCAACACACATTAATCTATACTTACCAAGAAAAAGAGGACTCAAAATCAGCAATGAAGAGAGATGTTAAACTTGGTATATCAGAAATACAGAGGCTCATAAGAGACTACTATGAACAATTATCTGCCAAAGAATTGGAAAGCTAGAAGCTATGGATAAATTCTTAGAAATAGACTACCAAGACTAAAGAAGGACGAAAAGAAAAATCTGAATGTACCTATTTCTACTAAGGAAATTGAATCAGTAATCTGAAACCTCCCAGCAATTAAAAGTTTAGGGTCAGATGCTTCACTGATCAATTCTACCAAAGATTTAAAGTAGAACTAATGCCAATACCTTTAAAACTCTCACAAAAGATTAAAAAATAAGAGAAGAGAAGGGAAAACTTGTAAACTTATTTTCTAAGGCCAGCATTACCCTTTTATCAGCATTACCCCAAACCAAAGACACTACAAGAAAAGAAAATTATAGGCCAACATCCTTGATGACCAGAGATACAAAAGTCCTAAAAAATATTACCAAAATAATTCAACAGTACATTAAAAGGATTATACTTTATGATCAAGTGGAATTATTTCCAGGCATGCAAAGATGGTTAAACATCTGCAAATCAGTAAATGTGGTACTCTACGTTAAAAAAATAAAGGGTTAAAATCACTTGAAACATATTAGTAGATGCACAAAAAGGCATTTGACAAAATCCAAGTTAATTTGTGATAAAAACACTCCACAACATGGGTATAAAGGGAAACTACCTCAGTATAATAAAAGCCATATACAACAAGCCCACAGCTAACATTATACTCCAAATTGAAAAAGTGAAAGCTTTTCTTCTAAGATTAGGAATAAGACAGTAATTTCCAGTCACTCCACTTATATTCATCATGGTACTAGAAGTCCTAGCCAGAGGAATTAAGCAAGAGAAATAAATAAAGGCATCAAATCAGAAAGTGAAAAGTACAAAAGTCTCTCTTTGCAGATGATCTGACATTATATAGAGAAAACACTAAAGACTCCACCAAAACACTGTTAGAACTAATCAAGAAATTGAGCAATGTTGAAAGATGTAAAATTAATATAAAAAATTGGTTGTTTTGGTACACTAACAGCAAACCGTTACACAGAGGAATTAAGAATACAATGCCATTTACAGATGCATCATAAAGAATAAAATACCTAGGACTAAATTTATCCAAGGAGGTGAAAATATTTACACTGAAAATTATAAGACACTGATGAAAGAAGCTGAAAAAGACACAAGTAACTGGAAGGGTATTCTGTGATCACGCACTGGAAGAATCACTATGTTAAATTGCCCATATTATTAAAATCCAAGCACAGATTCCATGTAATCCCTATCAAAATTCCAATGGTATTTTTCAAAGAAGTGAAAAAAAAAAAAAGTTCTAAAAGTTGTATGGAACCATAGAAGGCTCTGAATACCCAAAGCAATCTTGAGAAGAAAGGACAAAATTGGAGGCATCATGATTCCTGATTTCAAATTATATTAAAAACTTATAGTAACAAAAACAGTATGGTATGGGCATAAAAACAGATGCATAGTTTTATGGAACAGAATAGAAACTCAGAAATAAACTTATTCATGTATGGCCAATTCACATCAAAGAAGTTAAGAATATACAATTGAGAAAGAATAGTTTCATCAAAAAATGGTATTGGGAAAACTAGACAGTCATTTGTAAAAGAATGAAGCTGGACAAATATTTTATACTGCATATGAAAGTCAGTTCACAATGGATTAACTATTTTAATGAAAAATATCAAACTACAAAACACCTAGGAGAAAATGCAGGCAATAAGCTCCTTGAGCACCTGGTCCTAATAGTTTTTATTTTTTTTTAATTTGATATCAAAAGCAAAGGTACAAAAGCAAAAATTAAACACGTGGAACTACATCAAACTAAAAAGTTTCTGCACAGCAAAACCATTGACAATATGAAAAGGTAACCTACAGAATAGAAGAAAATATTGGCAAATCACATATCTGATAAGGGTTTAATATCTAAAATACGTAGAGAACTCATAAAAGCCAATAGCAAAAACCAATCCAGTTTAGAAATGAGCAGAGAAACCAAATAGACGGTTTTTTCCAAAGATGAACAAACAAATGGCTAACGAATACATGAAATGATACTCAGCATCACTAATAATGAGGAAAATACAAATCAAAACCATAATGAGATAGCACCTCATGCCTATTAGAATGACTTTCATCAAAATGACTAGAGATAATAAATGTTAGTGAGACTGTGGAGAAAAGGGAAGTCTTATACATTGTTGGTGGGGATGTCAACTGTTGCAGTTGCTATGAAAAAGAGGATGGAGTTTCCTCAAAAAAACAAAAAATAGAGACTACTGTATATAATCCAGCACATCCAAGTTCAGGTATTTATCTGAAGGAAGTAAAAACACTGACTTGAAAAATACCTGCACCTCTATGTTCATTGCAGCATTATTTATTGATATTTATACAATAGCCAGACATGGAAATAACCTAAGTGTCCATCAATGGATGAATAAAGAAAATGTGGATACACACACACACACACACACACACACACACACACACACAGACACATGGATTTAAAAAATGGAATATTATTCTGCCTTAAAAAAGAAAATGGCTCAGCTAGTAAAGAATCCACCTGCAATGTGGGAGACCTGGGTTTGATCTCTGAGTTGGGAAGATCCCTGGATAAGGGAAAGGCTACCTACTCCAGTATTCTTGCCTGGAAAACCTCATGGATGGAGGAATAGGGTGGGCTACAGTTCATGGGTTGCAAAAAGTTGGACACGACAGAGTGACTAACCAAAAAAAAAAAAAAAAAAAGAAGAAGAAGAAAATGACAAAGGACGTTGAAAGTAGTGACAGAAAAATGAAGTACAAGGCATCACTTAAGAGATTATCAACTATCTTCCCAAAGATTATGGAGAAGTCAGTGAGATGACATTTTCAAATACTTAAAAGAAAAAGAATGTCAATCAAGAATTCTATGACCAGAAAAAATGTTCAAAAATTATGAAAAATGCAATCCTAGATAAACAAAACCCAGGAGAATTCATCACTGGCAGCTGTGACCTTCTTAAGTGAACAATGCAAAGAAATAGAGGAAAACGATAGAATGGGAAAGACTAGAGATCTCAAGAAAATAGTGACACCATGGGAACATTTGATGCAAAGATGGGCACAACAAAGGACAGAAATGGTATGGACCTAACAGAAGCAGAAGATATTAAGAAGTGGTGGCAAGAATACACAGAAGAAATGTACAAGAAGATCGTACTGACCCAGATAACCACAATGCTGTGATCACTCATTTAGAGCCAGACATCCTGGAGTGTGAATTGAAGTGGGCCTAAGGAAGCATTACTACGAACAAAGCTAGTAGAAGTGACAGAATTCCAGATGATCTAGTTCATATCCTAAAAGATGTTGCTGTGAAAGTGCTACACTCAATATGCCAGCAAACTTGGAAAATTCAGCAGTGGTCACAGGACTGGAAAAGATCAGTTTTCATTCCAGTCCCAAAGGAGGGCAATGCCAAAGAATGTTCAAACTGCTTCACAATTGCACTCATTTCAAATTCTAGCAAGGTAATGCTCAAAATCCTACAACATATCTGAACTGGGAACTTCCAGATATGCAAGCTGGAATTAGAAAAAGCAGAGGAACCAGAGATGAAACTGCCAACATACATTGGATCATAGGAAAGGCAAGGGAATTCCAGAGAAACATCTACTTCTGCTTTACTGACTACACTAAAGCCTTTGACTGTGTGGATCATAACAAACTGTGGAGAATACTTAAAGAGTTAGGAATACCACCTTACCTGCCTCCTGAGAAACCTATATGCAGGTTAAGAAGCAACAGTTAGAACCAGACATGGAACAATGGACCAGTTCCAAATTGGTAAAGGAGTACGTCAATGCTGTGTATTGTAACTCTGCTTATTTAACTTACATGCAAAGTAATTAATGGAAAATGCCAGGCTGGATGAAGCTCAACCAGAAACAAGATTGCTGGGAGAAATATCAATAACCTCCGATATAGAGATGACACCACCCTAATGGCAGAAAGTGAAGAGGAACTAAAGAGTCTTTTGATAAAGGTAACAGAGGAGAGAAAAAGCTGGCTTGAAACTCAACATTCAAAAAACTCAGATCATGGCATCTGGTCCCATCACTTCATGGCAAATAGATGCAGAAAAAGTGAAAACAGTGACAGACTTTATTTTCTTGGGCTCCAAAATCACTGCACTGGTGACTGTAGCCATGAAATTAAAAGATACTTGCTCCTTGGAAGAAAGCTATGACAAACCAGTGTATTAAAAAGCAGAGACATCACTTTGCTGAGAAAGGTCCATATAGTCAAACTAGATTTTTCTAAATTAATTTGATTTAGAACTATATTTTTCTAAATTAAAGTGCTAATTATAATCCTCAGGGAAACCAATAATAATGGTATAGTCAATGCTATGGTTTCTCCAGTAGTCATGTTATGGATTTGAGAGTTGGACCATAAAGATGGCTGAGCACTGAAGAACTGATGCTTCAAACTGTGGTGCTTGAGAAGCCTTTTGAGAGTTCCTTGGGCTGCATGGAGATCAAACCAGTCAATTCTAAATTAAATCAATGTTCAATATTCATTTGATGGGCTGATGCTGAAGCTCCAGTACATTGGCCACCTGATGCAAAGAGCCAGTTCATTGGAAAAGACCCTGATGCTGGGAAAGATTGAGGTCAGGAGGAGAAGGGGACAACAGAGAATGAGATGGTTAGATAGCATCACTGACTCAATGGACATGAGTTTGAGCAAACTCTGGGACATAGTGAAGGATTATGTACTGGTGTGCTGTGGTGTGGAGGCCTGGTGTGCTGCAGTTCATGGAGTGGTAAAGAGTCAGACAAGACTGAGCAACTGAACAACAGGCCCTGTCCTATAAAAGTTACTGAAGAGAGTACTTCAGGCTGAAAAGAAAATCCACAAAGTAACTGAAATCCACACAAACAATTGTGTCAATAAAGGTAACTACACAAGTATATATAAGAAACAGTATAAATATATTTTTGTTTGTAACATTTTTTTTACCTATCTGCTTTAAAAGACAACTTCATAAAACTAAAGATGTGTTGATAAGTAGGCTGTATATTGTATAAGGATATTACTTTTATAACAGAAAAAGAACAGGGAGTAGAAATACATTGTAGCAAAGTTACTATACACTATTTGAATAAGAATTAATCTGAACTAGATTTTCTAAATTAAAGTGCTAGTTATAATCCTCAGGGAAACTAATAAAAATGGTTTAAAATTTTTCAAAAATACAAAAAAAGGAAACAGGAAGGGAAGAAAATGGTACACTAAAAATATCTATTTAACAAAAAATGAGCAATAACAGAAGAACAAAAGAAAAAGTATAAGACATAGAGATGGCAGATGAAAGGGTTTGTGTCCAAGATGACAGTATAGGAAGACCCTGAACTCACTTGCTTCCATAGGCATACCAAATTAATAATTATTTTCAGAGCAACTATTTATGAGAAAGACTTTAATCTAGCAGAAAATATCTTCTATAACTAAAGATAGGAATAAGGAACCAGGAAATGGGTAAGAGGAGCAGGGTCACAGTACAGTCAAGAGCCATACCTCTAGCAGGCAACCAGCAAACAGGAGGATAATTACAATTGCAGAGGTTCTCTCCAAGGAGCAAGGGGCCAAAACCCCATATCAGGCTCCTCAGTTTGTGGATGCTGCATTGGGAAGAACATTTAGCTTTCAAGTCCAATGAGGTTTACTTTCTAGAGAGCCAGGTGGTTATGGGAGATAGAGATATTACTCTTTAAGGATGCACACAAAATCTCACACACTTCTGGGACTCAAGAAAGAAGCAGTAATTTGAAAGAAGTTTGGGGCCAGACTCACCAGTATTGGCCCTGTGATCCTATAGGGTTTCACAGCCAACTGCTTCATGACCTGGCCTCAATAACCAGGGGCCAACAACCTCTGTACAAAGCTTGGTCTGGAAAACCAATAGTTACACTTACCAAACTGCCCATATAGTCAGCCCACCACAACAGAGGGACTCACAGCCCACATAGCACTGGTTATAAAAAGACATAGATCTGGTGACTAAAGGGCGGTGCACTGCTGGGACTCATAGGCTATCTCCTACAAAAGGCCACTTCTCCAGGTTCAGGAAATGTAACAATAAAATACATGAAACCTATAAAATACATGAAAATAAAAATGGCAAATTAAAAAAAAAATGGCAAATTAGGAAAAATTGGGCAACAGAGGAATATGTTTCAAACCAAGGAACAAGATAAAGCCCCAGAAGAAGAAGAACTAAATAAAGTGGAGATAGGCAGCCTACCCAATAAAGAATTCAAAGTAATGATTATACAAACTATAAAAAACTGACAAAAAGACTAGATAAGTAGAGTGAGAAGTTAGAAGTTTCTAATACAGACTTAGAAAATGTAAAGAAGAACCAGAGATGAATATAACAATTGAAATGAAAAATACGCTAAAAGGAATCAACAGTAGATTAGGTGGTATAGAGGAAAGGATCAATGATCCAGAAGATGGAATATTGGAAGCTAAGCAGGAAAAAAAAAAAAACTAGGATAATTTAATAGACCTCTTTTTTTTTTTCCTTTTTTTTTTTTTATTAGTTGGAGGCTAATTACTTCACAACATTTCAGTGGGTTTTGTCATACATTGATATGAATCAGCCATAGAGTTACACGTATTCCCCATCCCGATCCCCCCTCCCACCTCCCTCTCCACCCGATTCCTCTGGGTCTTCCCAGTGCACCAGGCCTGAGCACTTGTTTCATGCATCCCACCTGGACTGGTGATCTGTTTCATCATAGATAATATACATGCTGTTCTTTCAAAACATCCCACCCTCACCTTCTGCCACAGGGTTCAAAAGTCTGTTCTGTACTTCTGTGTCTCTTTTTCTGTTTTGCGTATAGGGTTACTGTTACCATCTTTCTAAATTCCATATATATGTGTTAGTATGCTGTAATGTTCTTTATCTTTCTGGCTTACTTCACTCTGTATAATGGGGTCCAGTTTCATCCATCTCATTAGAACTGATTCAAATGAATTCTTTTTAATGGGTGAGTAATATTCCATGGTGTATATGTACCAGAGCTTCCTTATCCATTCATCTGCTGATGGGCATCTAGGTTGCTTCCATGTCCTGGCTATTATAAACAGTGCTGCGATGAACATTGGGGTGCACGTGTCTCTTTCAGATCTGGTTTCCTCGGTGTGTATGCCCAGAAGTGGGATTGCTGGGTCATATGGCAGTTCTATTTCCAGTTTTTTAAGAAATCTCCACACTGTTTCTCCATAGCGGCTGTACTAGTTTGCATTCCCACCAACAGTGTAAGAGGGTTCCATTTTCTCCACACCCTCTCCAGCATTTATTGCTTGTAGACTTTTGGATAGCAGCCATCCTGACTGGCATGTAATGGTACCTCATTGTGGTTTTGATTTGCATTTCCCTGATAATGAGTGATGTTGAGCATCTTTTCATGTGTTTGTTAGCCATCTGTATGTCTTCTTTGGAGAAATGTCTGTTTAGTTCTTTGGTCCATTTTTTGATTGGGTCATTTATTTTTCTGGAATTGAGCTGCAGGAGTTCCTTGTATATTTTTGAGATTAGTCCTTTGTCTGTTTCTTCATTTGCTATTATTTTCTCCCAATCTGAGGGCTGTCTTTTCACCTTACTTATAGTTTCCTTTGTAGTGCAAAAGCTTTTAAGTTTCATTAGGTCCCATTTGTTTAGTTTTGCTTTTATTTCCAATATTCTGGGAGGTGGGTCATAGAGGATCTTGCTGTGATTTATGTCGGAGAGTGTTTTGCCTATGTTCTCCTCTAGGAGTTTTATAGTTTCTGGTCTTACATTTAGATCTTTAATCCATTTTGAGTTTATTTTTGTGTATGGTGTTAGAAAGTGTTCTAGTTTCATTCTTTTACAAGTGGTTGACCAGTTTTCCCAGCACCACTTGTTAAAGAGGTTGTCTTTTTTCCATTGTATATCCTTGCCTCCTTTGTCAAAGATAAGGTGTCCATAGGTTCGTGGATTGATCTCTGGGCTTTCTATTCTGTTCCACTGATCTATATTTCTGTCTTTGTGCCAGTACCATACTGTCTTGATGACTGTGGATTTGTAGTAGAGTAATAGACCTCTTAAACAACATCAAGCATACTAACATTTGTATTATATGGGTCCCAGAAGGAGAAGGGGGGGTGGGCAGAAAACATATTTAAAGACATAATAGCTGAAAACATCCTTAACCTGGCAAAGGAAACAGATAGCTACTGGAAGCAAAGAGAGTCTCAAATAAAATCAATTGAAAGAGGACCACACCAAGACATACTCCTATTAAAGTGACAAACCTTAAAGATAAAGAGAGAATATTAAAAGCAGCAAGAGAAAAGCAATGAGTAATGTACAAAGGAATTCCCATAAATCTAGCAGCTGACTTTTCAGTAAAAACTCTGTAGGCTAGAAGGGAGCGGCATTGTATCTTTAAAGTGATGAAAGGGAAAATCTACAACCAATCATTTATATTTGACAGAAAGATCTAAAGTTTTAGAGACAAGCAAGACCTAAAAGACTTCAGCATCACCAAACTATCTTTACAAGAAATTATTAAAGGGACCTCTCAAAGCAAAAAAAAAGAAAAGGTCACAACTAGAAACATGAAAACTACTAAAGGAAAAATTTCATTGACAGATGCAAAAACACAGTAGACATAGTAAACTAACCATGTATAAAGCTAAGACAAAAGTAATAAAATGATCTATATCCACAATAACTAGTTAAGGGATACACAAAACAAAAAGTATAAAATATAAGATCTAAAAACAGTAATCATTGGCGGGGGGGAAGTAAAAATTCAGGGTTCAAAATGTGTTTGAACTTGAGAGATCAGCCCCTTAAAATCATCACACACACCCACACCCACCTCTCATTGTAACCGTGTACCAAAAATCTGCAGCAGATACACACATGAAAAGGATAAAGGAATCCAAACAGCAGTAAAGAGAGTCATCAAATCACAAGGTCAGAGAACAAAAGATGAGAAAGGAACAACAAAGAACTACAAAACACCCCAAACCAATTTACAAAATGGGAACAAGTACATGCCTATCAATAATTATTTAAATGTAAATGCACTAAATGCTTCCATCGAAAGATAAAGACTGACTGAGTCAGATCTAAAGACATACAGTGTCTCAAAGGGATGGAAAAGATATTCCATGCAAATTGAAATGAAAAGTAAGGTGAGGTAGCAGTACTTGTATCAGACAAACTAGACTTTAAGACAAAAAATGTAATGAGACAAAGAAGGATATTACATAATGATCAAGGGATCAATTCAAGAAGATACAATCATCATAAATATATATGCACCCAACACGCTGCTGCTGCTAAGTCACGTCAGTCGTGTCCGACTCTGTGCGACCCCAAAGATGGCAGCCCACCATGCTCCCGTCCCTGGGATTCTCCAGGCAAGAATACTGGAGTGGGTTGCCATTTCCTTCTCCAGTGCATGAAAGTGAAAAGTGAAAGTGAAATCTCTCAGTCGTGTCCAACTCTTCACAACCCCGTGGACTGTAGCCTACTAGGCTCCTCCGTCCATGAGATTTCCCAAGCAAGAGTACTGGAGTGGGTTGCCATGTCTTCTTTCAGGGGATCTTCCCAACCCAGAGATCGAACCCAGGTCTCCTGCATGGCAGGCGTATTCTTTACTGTCTGAGCCACCAAGGAAGTCCAAGAATACTAGAGTAGGTAGCCTATCCCTTCTCCGGAGGAGCTTCCTGACCCAGGAATCAAACTGGGGTCTCCTGTGTTGCCGGCAGGTTCTTTACCAGCTGAGTTACCCAGAAAGCCCAAGTATATCATCAATTCAGTTCAGTTCAGTTGCTCAGTTGGGTCTGACTCTTTGCGACCCCAGGAATTGTCTTATGTCATCAATGCTGTGTATTCCCAGATAATCTAATATTTTTTAATTTATATTCAAGGTTTGTTTTTCATCACTGTTTCCTTTCTATATCTTCCCCACATGTTGGTTTAGTTTCTTGTGCAGTCATTTGAAGATATTCTCAAATGTTTTCCCCCAGATACCGTAAATGTGTGTTATCAGTAGATACGCCTGAATTCTGAGATTATATCTTCCTTATGTCTTTTTGAGATATAAGGATTACAAGCTATAAGGACTCTGCTTCTATGTGGAGCAGAGATATTCTGCTGTCAATCTAGAAGCTAGGAGAAACTGCCATTGCATCTACAATGTTGCCACCTGTTTATTTTATTGTTGTTATTCATTGTTTTGTTTTCCTATTGAGAGCCTTTCAAGACTTTCTTTTGTTCATGGAGTTCAGAAAAGTTTAATTAAAATTTGACTAAGTTGATATTTCTTTATCAATTCATCCTGGGATTTATTGAGTCCTTTCAGTATTCAAACTCAGTTTGGTCTTGGTTTCATGAAAAATTTATTCTATTTAATGACTGTCTTTCTTCCATATTAATGGTACATATCTTCCTATCCTCAACTAGAACTTCTATTATTTATACATTAGTTTCACAGATCTTTGTTCCAATTCCTTTATTAATTAATTTTTCCCTCGTGATACCTGTATTTTTGTATTTTTATCCTGTGCTTTAAAAATGTTTTTTTAAAGTACCAATTTAGTGTCCTATAAGTTCAGTAATCATTTCATTTATTACTTAAAATTTTGAAAAGAAAATCAGGCCAGAGGAAGAACAACCTACAGAATGAGATAAAACGTTTACAAATGTTATGACCAACAAGGGTTAATATCCAAAATATTTAAACAGCCTATGTAACTTGATGTCAAAAAATAAACAACTTAATCAAAAAATGGGCAAAAGATACAAATAGACATTTCTCCAAAGAAGACATACAAATGGTGGCTAACAGGCATATGAAAAGATACTGAAGATGTAAAGAAAAGGGAACTCTTGTGCACTGTTGGTAAATGTAAATTGGTGCAGCTACTATGGAAAACAGTATGGAGATTCATTAAGAAATGAAAAATAGATCTACTATATGATTCAGCAGTTCCACTTATGGGTATATCTCTGAAGGAAATGAAATCACTATCTTGAAAAGCATTCATGTGTTCATTACAGCATTATTCTCATTAGTCAAGACATGGAACCAAACTAAATGTCCACTGATGGGTGAATAGACAGAATGGATAAATTGTGGCATGCATGCATACACACACACACACACTATGGAATATACTCAGCTATAAGAAGGAATGAATTATTATCCTGTCATTTGCAACAACATGGATGGAATGTGATGGCATTACATCTAGTGAAAAAGGACAAAAGCTGAATGATCTCACTTATATGTGAAATAAGACAAAAACCCAAACTCATAGAAATTCACAGTATAGGGAGTAGATTGTTGGTTGCCAGTGGTAGGTGAAATGGATGAAGGGGATCAAAAGGTACAACCTTCCAGTTGTAAAATAAATATTGGGGATGTACTGTACAATGTGGTGACAATAATTTACAATATTTTATTGTATATTTGAAATATGCTAAGGGTATACATCTTAAAATTTCTCATTGAAAGAAAAATGTTACTTTTTGAAGTGATGGATGTTACCTAAACTTATTATAGGAATCATTTTGCAATACATACATATATCATTACATTGTACACCAAAAACTAATACAATATTATATCAAGTATATGTCAATTAAAAAAAAATCCAATAATTTTCTTGTACTTAACTTCAATGTCCAATAAGTCTCCCTAAATTATCATACATGAATCTTCTCTGTACTAAGTAACTAATTATGCTTCTTTTTGGTTCTGAAATGTGGCTTGAGTCTTTAATTTTGCCCTCTTTGACTCCTATAATATTTTTCATAGGTTCTGCTACCTAATTTGTTAAATTTCTTTGGAAATAATTCCATTACCCATGGGTATCTATAGGACTTAACATACAGAGCCATATCAACAGCTAAGGATGCCTGAAACAACTGCTAAGGATACCTCTACAGACCCTTCATTATATTCCATGCACCAGGTAACTTTCTATCAAATATATTCCATAGAAATCAGAGTACTGTCTTAAAATACCAGAATCCTTTTATATTCAAATTGCTCTCCATGAAGGACAGCAATCTAATTTAAGAAAAGTTGAAGACAGGCTTTTCTTAGATTGACCTCATTTATACCTTCTCGTTTCTTAGCTTACTACAGCTATTGACTACTAAGTAGTTCAGTAAGGGAAATGTCCTGAAGGATATGTGACACATTAGAAGAACCTTCAGGTAACAGCTCATAGGTGATAAATATTTTATGATAAATTTAGAAGTATATATACTCTAGAATTGCATCAAGAGCATTGGTAATTCAGGATGGCAACTCGGGTTGCAATGAGAGAGGCTAGGTGGCTTTTCATGGAGCTGTATTTGCAGAGAAAATATACTTTTAGTTATATTTCTTTGAAATTTCAGGACAGCCTCTTCTACCCCATCAAAAGACCCCCCAACCAAAAGACCAGAAGACTCAAGCCACATTTCAGAACCTCTTGGAACCATACTTTGTCTCCTAAGGACAGAAATAATTTTAGATTTTTAAATTGTATTTCTGTATACCATACTAGAGAGACTGCCTTTAATTTCCCACTTCCATGATCATCATCTCTGTTTCATTCATTCTTTCTACCTATATGTGGTGATCCTTTATTGCAAAATATGGGGTTATGATATTTGACCTCCAGCAACCCAGCTAGAATTAGTATTTGTAATCTTCATGCATGACCTTGTTTCAGACATTTTGTAATTTGTCTTGATTGCCATGGGGGTTGAAAGAAAATGTGCAAGGTGTTTATAGAACTCTACCTGTGATCAAGTCTTCAATAAGCCTGTATCAAATTAAATACAATTTAAATCAGGATATAAAGCAAATATTACTAAAGCAAGAGGCAAAGATTATTTTTAGATGCTATCTGCCATTTGGGTCTTATTTTGTTCAAGCAGGATTTAAGGTATAGTGATAGTTTGACAGAGAAAACTCAGGCCCTATTTGTCAAAACTAATCAGGAACAGGGCCTGGAATCTCTACCCACATATTTCCTATGGTCAAGATGAACTAAGTATAAAGGAGAATCAATAACTTCACATTGAAGAGACCTGACAGGCTAAGATGTCAGCTGTTAGGATAACAAATATAAAGCCACCAAGAATTTGTTCTACCATCACATTCAGATTTCACCTTTCTGATTCTCTTTGTTACCTAGGCTCTCAGGATAAGAATTTTAGAGAAAGAAATATCAAAATATGTATGGCCAAGTTCAAGAAAAATTTACCTCAGATGGTTGCTTTCATGCCTCCATCCTGCACTATAGATTTCTATTATTGTGTAGTTGATCTTCACCCAGAACTTTTTGTGATATTGACAATTAGTAATTCAGGGTCTAGATTGAACCATGTAACAGTCTAAAAAGTATACAAGTGATTTTTTTGTTGCCCAATCTATGTAAGATATAGTGACTAAAGCTTTAAGACTGCTAAGTTAGTCTCTAATTCAAGACAGTCTGCTTTTGTAATTTCTGTTGCAAAATGAAGATTGTAAACTTTCTTGGTACCATGGTTTCTTACCATGTGGGAATTTCCTTAGTCCCATGAAACCTCTAAAGTGCATGCCTAGGTTGGGTGAAAGGGAGCAGAGGTTTATATATTTCAAAATAACTTCCAAAGTTCACAATCCTTTCTGAAATTTACCAGAGAATACTTTTATTTGCTATCCATTTAAATCTTGGTAAAACAAGTATTCTTTAAAAATGAATGCAATCTCTGAGAAGACTAAAAAATAGTGCCACAGAATGGTGGGAGGAGGAAAACCCACCAAAAGCTATTAGCTCAAGGTTTTACTAAAAGGCAAGATGACTGCTCTGTAGGGAACACATAGCTTAAAGTTTAATGGGATAGATTAAAGCAGTTCAAAGTTCAAATTCATTCTCAGAATTTTTCACTGTTTAGAGTCTCAGAAGGTCTGAGTAAAGTGAACTTCAGTTAATCAAAAGACAGACGCAAGACTGGGGCTTCAGCTTAGCAGATGGTAGACCAAATTGAGTTTACCAAGGTGATTGGCGAGGAATAGTTGGGGGAAAGGTCTTGCCATGGTCAGTGGAAATTTAAAGGTTCTTCATCATCTTTCACAGTGTAAATAAACCAATAGTGCTAACCCAGCTCTGGTGAAACATCATCCTCTAAAAGCAAATGTTTCAGTTAGCACTCTGAAATCCCAAAGTACTTAAGGAAATGCTGATATTTGAATGTCATCCAGAGTTGAACACATCCTTTGCCATATCATGAATTGCCATATCTTCAATGATTAAGTGAGTACAGTGACTGTCATGGAGGTGGTGGAGGAGCACAGTTAGCTGACAAGTCTGTCGCACAGCTTTGGCTTAATGCAGCTTTCAGCCGGCCTGACAAGGGAACCTAACCACAGGAAGCTAAGTAACTCATCTGACAGCCCTATTTACAGTGTCATGCGAACAGAAGTCACATATTGTGACCTAACTAATGTGCCCATGAGGCCAAGGAGTTCAGAGTAGAGTCTTACATGATTTGGGTCCCCAAACAACAAACTGCCGCTCTGGGGCCCAGGCTGTGCGCTGCCAGGCATAGCAGCTAATTCAAAGCTCTACTTACTGCTGAGTATGGTACCTAGCTCTCCAGTGCTGACATCTAGTAAGCCTGAGGTTGGCAGCAGTCCTGGGACTCCCCAGGTTGAGCAAATGGCTGCATAGGTATCAAGCCTCACCAGCCCCAGGCACCACTAGGACTTGTAGCCAGTAGCCCTGGACTTGGGTCTATTCACCTGTGTGCCAACACCAACCCTGGGACCTCTTGGTCATGCAGCCAGCCACCCTGGGACATTGTCCCAACCTCCAGAGGGGCAGCACCAACCCTGGGTCCCCTGGGCCCTGCAGCCAGGTACCCCAATCCAGCTCCACCAACCAGGGGGCTGGGCCCAGCCTTGGGACTCTCTGAACCATGTAATCAAGACCTGACTGCACCCACCGGTGGGCTGGCAGCCTCCACGTGGGGTAGAGGCTGGGAGCCAGCTGGTCTGGGGGCTAGTCCTGCCCACAGCACACCCACAGTAATGGACCCCACCACAACATAAAGGCCCTTGCAGCCTACATAGGGGGCACCTGTAGAGCACACAGCATAGGTAACCAGAAGGGAATGTGCTGTTGGACCCATAGGACATTTCCTATGTAAAGCCATTTCTCCAAGACTGAGAAACATAACAGACCTACATAATACATAGAAATAAAAACAAAGACTTGGGCAAAATGAAGCAAGGGAGGAGTATGTTTCAAATAAAACCCCAGAAAAGTAAGTGAAGTGGAGGTAAACAATTTACCCATTAAAGATTTCAAGGCAATTATCATTAATATGCTTAACAGACTCAGGAGAATGGATGAACACAGTGAGAATTTTAAGAAAGAGTTAGAAAACATACAGAAGAACCCAACAGAGCTGAAGAATGCAATAACTAAATAGAAAACACACTATAGGATTCAATAGTAGATTAGATGATACAGAGTAATGGGTCAGCAAACTGGAAGCAGAGGATTGGAAATCACCCAAATTGAACAGAGAAAAAATAATTTTAAAAAGTAAGAATGGTTTGAGACCTTTTGGACAACATCAAGCAAGCTAGAATTCACACTATAGGGATTCCGAAAGGAGAAGAGAGAAAGGGGTAGAGAACTTACTTGAAAGTGAAAGTGAAAGTCACTTAGTTGTGCCCGACTTTGTGACCCCGTGGACTATAGAGTCCATGGCCAGAATACTGGAGTGGGTAGCCTTTCCCTTCTCCTGGGGATCTTCCCAACCCAGGGATCAAACCCAGGTCTCCCACACTGCAGGCACATTCTCTACCAGCTGAGCCACAAGGGAAGCTCATATATATGTAAAATCCTCAAGATGCTAACAAGACTATTAAAACTAATAATAATTTACAAGATACAAAATTAAATACAGAAATCTGTTGTGTTTCTATATACTAACAATGAACTACCAGAATGAGAAAGTGTTCCATTTACACTCATATCAAAAAGAATAAAATAGGAATAAATTACTTAGGAATAAATCTATCTAAGGAGGTAAAAAACTTATACTCTGAAAACTATAATACATTGCTGATAGAAATTGAAGCTACACGAACAACTGGAAAGATGTACTATTTCATGGGCTGGGTGAATCAATTAACATAATGGCAATAGTAAGTTCTTACCTATCAATAATTACTTTTAAATGTAAATTAATTTCTCCAATCAAAAGGCATAGAATGACTGATGGATAACAAAGCAATACCCAATAATATGCTACCTACGTGTTAGTCTGAAAAATACACATAGACTGAGAATGAAGGGATGTTTCAAAAAGATATTTAAAGAAAGTAATACCCAAAAAGAAAGCAGGTAGTTATATTTTAATCTATTTTAGTTAAAATCTATTTTGTCTGATATAGGAGGAAAACAGATCATCATATAAAAATGGTCAATCCACCAAAAAAGAATTGATCCTTTCGAATTGTGCTGGAGAAGACTCTTGAGAATCCCTTGGACAGCAAGGAGATCAAACCAATCAATCCTAAAGGAAATCAACCCTGGATGTTCATTGGAAGGACTAATGCTGAAGCTGAAGCTCCAATACTTTGGCCACCTGATGTGAAGAGCCAACCCATTAGAAAAGACCCTGATGCTGGGAAAGATTGAGGGCAGGGGGAAATGGGGGCGACAGAGGATGAGATGGTTGGACGGCATCACTGACTCAATGGACATGAGTTTGAGTAAGCTCTGGGAGTTGGTGATGGACAGGGAAGCCTGGCATGCTGCAGTCCATGCAGTCGCAGAATCAGACACAACTGAGTGACTGAATTGAACTGAACAAGTACTGGAGCTCCACATTTAAAACTGTCTAAGTCAACTTGATCTACCTGCATCTTACTTAATCTCTGCTTGTTATTTGGAAAATGATTTCATGGTAGATACTGACCCGCTCTAGCCTTCTCAATTTAACTCTAACACACTGGTGTAGGTATATAACACTCCTTTATTCTGCCATCCATAGCTTGAACTCAACACCTGGACTGTATCACTGGCAGTGAACCATTGGTTCTTAGTTTCCTTCTCTAATAGGCCCAGGACTATTGATGAGCTTAGAAATGGCACTAATGACTCTCCTCAAATTATTATTATTTTTTTATAAAGGTGCAGACCTCTAACATTAATTCTTTGTTTAGCTCTTTCTCTCCTGAAAATCTGGAGAAATGGAAATCTAATCTCCAGTAACTACAGAATTACTATGGAGACAATGGTTGTATTTCTGGTATCTGTGTTACTGGCAAAATTGAAAAATCTATTCACTACAATTAGTAGGAATGACCAGAATCTGGATCTCAGTTTCATTTTTCAGGAGGAAGCCAGGGATTATAGATTTTCCTTGGTTTTGGCAATACTAAGGTGAATCACCATAAAACGTACCTCGTGTCTCCAAGACCAATTAGAAAAACCTGTGTGCACGAAGTATCCAAAGTTAAACCTTAGGACTTCATTGCTCAGTTCAAACAATCTTGCAGGACGATGCCTGCTAGAAAAGTGCAAGAGCTTCTTGCCTTTCCTGATGAAGTGAAGTGAGGTGAAAGTCACTCAGTTGTGTCCGACTCTTTGTGACCTGATGGACTATGCAACCCCTGGGGTTTTCCAGGCCAATATACTGAAGTGGGTAGCCTTTCCCTTCTCCAGGGGATTTTTCCAGCCCAGGGATCAAACCCAGGTCTCCTGCATTGCAGGCAGACTTTTTACCAGCTGAACCATAGCGGGTGGGGGAAGCCTTTTTTGATAAACTGGCACATATGAGTCAGGAGGACAGGTACTCGTATCTTGTAAAGTGAAAGTGAAAGTCACTCAGTTGTTTCCAACTCTTTGCAGCCCCATAGACTATACAGTCCATGGAATTCTCCAGGCCAGGATACTGGAGTGGCTAGCCTTTCCCTCCTCCAGAGGATCTTCCCAACCCAGGAATCAAACTGGGGTCTCCTGTATTGCAGGCAGATTCTTTACCAAGTGAGCTATCAGGGAAGCCTGGTATCTTGCAAGGTCCCAGCTAAATTCTTAAAGGAATATGCAAAAGCAGTAATGATAGGGAGTGTTCAGTACCAATTACTCTTATCTCTATGATGACAATACTGAAAACTCGATAAAGGACCATCAGGGCTCCTCTGGACACTCACTCCAGTGAGGATGAACACACCTTTAATCTAGGAGGGGTCCTTACCACCTATCATTTTTAATCCTGACTCTTCAAGACAATTGGAGATATCAAGGGAACACTTCATGCAAGGATGGGCATGATAAAAGAAATGATAAGGACTTGGATGGCAGAGGAATAGGATGGGGAGACCACTTTCTCCCCCACAAATTTATCGAAAGAACCTTTGAATGCTGAGAAAATTCCAAAAAACAACTTCTGAATGCTGGCAGAGGACATCAGGCACCCAGAAAGGCAGCCCATTGTCTTCGAAAGCAGGTAGGACAAAATATAAAAGATAATAAAGAGAGACAAAAGAGGTAGGGATGGAGATCCATCCCGGGAAGGGAGTCTTAAAAAAGAGAGAAGTTTCCAAACACCAGGAAACACTCTCACCGGCGAGTCTGTGGCGAGCCCTGGAACCTCAGAGGGCAACCTAACCAGGAGGAAAAGTAAATAAATAATTAAAACCCACAGATTATGTGCCTAATGGCAACTGCCAGCAGAAAAGCAGCCCAGACACTCACATCCACCACTAGCAAGCAGGGGCTGGATAGGGAGGCGCGGGCTGCATTGCTTAGGGTAAGGACCTGGCCTGAGTGCCCCGAGGGCAATCTGAGGGAACTAACTAGAGATAGCAACCCAGACTGTGGGATAGCTATCCTGTGAAAGCCCTAACCTAAGACGCCGCCAGGCCTGCTCACAGAACAAAGGACTGAGCAGAGCTAGCCAGCTGCAGACCGGCCCATCCCCTGCTGGAGACAGGAGGGGGCAGCCAGAGCCGGAAGGGTGCAATCGCGGCCCCAGAGAGGCATCATCTACCAAACTGCAAGCAGGCTTTGCTGCTAACCAAGAGTTCTTAGGATTCTGGACAGTCGACATCCGCTGGGAGGATCGCAGCCAGAGATCAACTCCCCAGGCAGCCAGAGATCAGCTCCCCAGAAGAAACCCACGGCACACCTGAGAAGGTGCGCAGGTTGTACACCCAGAAAACCGAGCAGCAGGGATGGGGGAGGTGATAAGTCGCAGCCTTCAACTGGGGGCGACTGCGCTCACCAAGCACCTGGTCACCTGAGCTGCTCGCACCTGGGAAGGGCACAAAACGCAGGCCCAACCAAGTCTGCCCCTTTGTGGAGTACCCGAGAACCTGAACGGCTTAGACCTGGGCAGTGCATGCAACCCAGGCCCACCTCAAACTGTTCCCGGCAGAACAACCTAGAGCCTGAACAGTGTAGACTGGGAAAGCACACAGGTCGTGAGCGGGGACAAACCCAGTGTGGCCGAGACACTGCAGATACTCCCCACACACGCAGTGATGTATGTTTGCAGTGTTCATTCCCCCCAACAGCACGACTGAACAAGTGAGCCTGAAAAAGTGACCACCACCGCCCCCTTGTGTCAGGGTGGAAATTAGGCACTGAAGAGGCCAGCAAACAAAAGAAGCTAAAATAAACAGAGGGATCTGCTTTGGAAGTGACAGGTGCAATAGATTAAACCCTGCAGTTAGCACCGGCTACATAGGAAGGGGCCTATAGATCCTGAGAAGTGTAAGCTGGATCAAGGAACTATCTGAAAATGAACTGACCCCACACGGACCACAACACCACCAAAGTCCTAGATATATTTTACTATTATCATTTTTTAGATTAAAAATTTTTTAAATTTTTAAGTCCTCTATTACTCATTTAACTTTCATTTTTATAACCTACTATTACTTTGCAAACAAAGACCCTATTTTTAAAGCAAACTTCATATATATATATATATATTATAATTTTTGTGACTTCATTTTTTGCTTTAATATTGTATTTTGAGAATCTAACCGCTACTCTAGATTTTTAATCTTTGCTTTTCGGTATTTGATACCAATTTTGTACCTTTAAGAACCCAATATTCAGTACCCATTTTTACTTGGGAGCGAGATTACTGGCTGGATTGCTCTCTCCCCTTTGGACTCTCCTTTTTCTCCACCGGGTCGCCTCTATCTCCTCCCTTCCCCTTCTTTCTCTACCCAGCTCTGTGAATCTCTTTGTGTGTTCCAGGCTGTGGAGAACACTTAGGGAACTGATTACTGGCTAGATCAATCTCTCTCCTTTTGATTCCCCCTTTTATCCTCCTGGCCACCTCTGTCTCCTTCCCCCCCTCTTCTCTTCTCTGTGTAACTCTGTGAACATCTCCGAGGGATCCAGACTGTGGCGAGCACATAGGGAAGTGATAACTGGCTAGCTTGCTCTCTCCCCTTTTCATTCCCGCTTTTCTCCTCCTGGTCACCTCTATCTCCCTCCTCCCTCTTCTCTTCTCCATGTAACTCTGTGTACCTCTCCAGGTGTCCCTCACTGTGGATAAACTTTTAATCATTAACCTAGATGTTTTATCATCAGTGCTGTATTGATGGAGAAGTCTTGAGGCTACTGTAATAATAAGATTGAAAACCAGAGGCAGGGGGCTTAAGTCCAAAACCTGAGAACACCAGAGATCTCCTGACTCCAGGGAACATTAGTTGATAGAAGCTCCTCAAAAACCTCCATACCTACACTGAAACCAAGCACCACCCAAGGGCCAACAAGTTCCAGAGCAAGACATACCACGCAAATTCTCCAGCAACACAGGAACATAGCCCTGAGCTTCAGTATACAGACTGCCCAAAGTCACACCAAACCCACTGACATCTCTTACTGCACACTTTATTGCACCCCAGAGAGAAGAAATCCAGCTCCATGCACCAGAACACCGATACAAGCTTCCCTAACCAGGAAACCTTGACAAGCCACCCATCCAAACCCACCCACAGTGAGGAACCACCACAATAAAGAGAAACCAAAAACTGCCAGAATACAGAAAGGCCACCCCAAACACAGCAATATAAACAAGATGAAAAGGCAGAGAAATACACAGCAGGTAAAGGAACAGGATAAATGCCCACCAAACCAAACGAAAGAGGAAGAAATAGGGAATCTACTTGATAAAGAATTCCAAATAATGATAGTGAAAATGATCCAAAATCTTGAAAACAAAATGGAGTTACAGATAAATAGCCTGGAGACAAGGATTCAGAAGATGCAAGAAAGTTTTAACAAGGACCTAGAAGAAATAAAAAAGAGTCAATATATAATGAATAATGCAATAAACGAGGTCAAATACACTCTGGATGGAACCAACAGTGGAATGATGGAGGCAGAAGATAGGATAAATGAGGTAGAAGATAGAATGGTATAAATAAATGAAACAGAGGAAAAAAGAAAAAAGAATTCAAAGAAATGAGGACAACCTCATAGACCTCTGGGACAATGTTAAACACCCCAACATTCAAATCATAGGAGTCCCAGAAGAAGACACAAAGAAAGACCATGAGAAAATACTTGAGGAGATAATAGTTGAAAACTTCCCTAAAATGGGGAAGGAAATAATCACCCAAGTCCAAGAAACCCAGAGAGTACCAAACAGGATAAACTCAAGGCAAAACACCCCAAGACACATATTAATCAAATTAACAAAGATCAAACACAAAGAACAAATATTAAAAGCAGCAAGGGAAAAACAACAAATAACACACAAGGGGATTCCCATAAGGATAACAGCTGATCTTTCAATAGAAACTCTTCAGGCCAGAAGGGAATGGCAAGACATACTTAAAGTGATGAAAGAAAATAACCTACAGTCCAGATTACTATATGCAGCAAGGATCTCATTCAAATATGAAGGAGAAATCAAAAGCTTTACAGACAAGCAAAAGCTGAGAGAATTCAGCACCACCAAAGCAGCTCTCCAACAAATACTAAGGATCTTCTCTAGACAGGAAACACAGAAAAGGTTTATGAACTCGAACACAAAACAATAAAGTAAATGGCAACGGGATCATACTTATCAATAATTACCTTAAATGTAAGTGGGTTGAATGCCCCAACCAAAAGACAAAGACTGGCTGAATGGATACAAAAACAAGACCCCTATATATGCTGTCTACAAGAGACCCACCTCCAACCAAGGGACACATACAGACTGAAAGTGAAGGGCTGGAAAAAGATATTCCATGCAAAAAGACACCAAAAGAAAGCAGGAGTAGTAACACTCATATCAGATAAAATAGGCTTTAAAACAAAGGCTGTGAAAAGAGAAAGAAGGACACTACATAATGATCAAAGGATCAATCCAAGAAGAAGATATAACAATTATAAATATATATGCACCCAACATAGGAGCACCACAATATGTAAGACAAATGCTAACAAGTATGAAAGGGGAAGTTAACAATAACACAATAATAGTGGGAGACTTTAATACCCCACTCACACCTATGGAGAGATCAACTAAACAGAAAATTAACAAGGAAACACAAACTTTAAATGATACAATAGACCAGTTAGACCTAATTGATATCTATAGGACATTTCATCCCAAAACAATAAATTTCACCTTTTTCTCAAGTGCACATGGAACCTTCTCCAGAATAGATCACATCCTGGGCCATAAATCTAGTCTTGGTAAATTCAAAAAATTGAAATCATTCCAGTCATCTTTTCTGACCACAGTGCAGTAAGATTAGATCTCAATTACAGGAAAAAAAATTATTAAAAATTCAAACATATGGAGGCTAAACATCACGCTTCTGAATAACCAACAAATCATAGAAGAAATCAAAAAAGAAATAAAAGTATGCATAGAAATGAATGAAAATGAAAACACAACAACCCAAAACTTATGGGACATTGTAAAAGCAGTGCTAAGGGGAAGGTTCATAGCATTACAGGCCTACCTCAAGAAATAAGAAAAAAGTCAAATAAATAACCTAACTCTACACCTAAAGCAACTAGAGAAGGAAGAAGTGAAGAACCCCAGAGTGAGTAGAAGGAGAGAAATCTTAAAAATTAGGGCAGAAATAAATGCAAAAGAAAGTAAAGAGACCATAGCAAAAATCAACAAAGCTAAAACCTGGATTTTGAAAAAATAAACAAAATTGACAAGCCATTAGCAAGACTCATTAAGAAACAAAGAGAGAAGAACCAAATTAACAAAATTAGAAATGAAAATGGAGAGATCACAACAGACAACACTGAAATACAAAGGATCATAAGGGACTACTACCAGCAGCTCTATGCCAATAAAATGGACAACTTGGAAGAAATGGACAAGTTCTTAGAAAAGTATAACTTTCCAAAACTGAACCAGGAAGAAATAGAAGATCTTAACAAACCCATCACAGGCAAGGAAATCGAAACGGTAATCAGAAATCTTCCAGCAAACAAAATCCCAGGACCAGATGGCTTCACAGCTGAATTCTACCAAAAATTTAGAGAAGAGCTAACACCTATCTTACTCAAACTCTTCCAGAAAATTGCAGAAGAAGGTAAACTTCCAAACTCATTCTATGAGGCCACCATCACCCTAATTCCAAAATCAGACAAAGATGCCACAAACAAAGAAAACTACAGACCAATATCACTGATGAAAATAGATGCAAAAATCCTTAACAAAATTCTAGCAAACAGAATCCAACAACATGTTAAAAAGATCATACACCATGACCAAGTGGGCTTTATCCCAGGAATGCAAGGATTCTTTAATATCAGCAAATCAATCAATGTAATACACCACATTAACAAATTGAAAGATAAAAACCATATGATTATCTCAGTGGATGCAGAGAAAGCCTTTGACAAAATTCAACACCCATTTATGATTAAAACTCTCCAGAAAGCAGGCACAGAAGGAACATACCTCAACATAATAAAAGCTATATATGACAAACCCACAGCAAGCATTACCCTCAATGGTGAAAAATTGAAAGCATTTCCCCCAAAGTCAGGAACAAGACAAGGGTGCCCACTCTCACCACTACTATTCAATATAGTTTTGGAAGTTTTGGCCACAGCAATCAGAGCAGAAAAAGAAGTAAAAGGAATCCAGGTAGGAAAAGAAGAAGTGAAACTCCCGCTGTTTGCAGATGACATGATCCTCTACATAGAAAACCCTAAAGACTCTACCAGAAAATTACTAGAGCTAATCAACGAATATAGTAAAGTTGCAGGATATAAAATTAACACACAGAAATCCCTTGTATTCCTATACACTAACAATGAGAAAACAGAAAGAGAAATTAAGGAAACAATACCATTCACCACTGCAACAAAAAGAATAAAATACTTAGGAGTATATCTACCTAAAGAAACAAAAGACCTATACATAGAAAACTATAAAACACTGATGAAAGAAGTCAAAGAGGACACAAACAGATGGAGAAACATACCGTGTTCATGGATTGGAAGAATCAATATTGTCAAAATGGCTATTCTACCCAAAGCAATCTATAGATTCAATGCAATCCCTATCAAGCTACCAACGGTATTTTTCACAGAACTAGACCAAAGAATTTCACAATTTGTATGGAAATACAAAAAACCTCGAATAGCCAAAGTAATCCTGAGAAAGAAGAATGGAACTGGAGGAATCAACCTGCCTGACTTCAGACTCTACTACAAAGCCACAGTCATCAAGACAGTATGGTACTGGCACAAAGACAGAAATATAGATCAATGGAACAGAATAGAAAGCCCAGACGTCAATCCACAAACCTATGGACACCTTATATTCAACAAAGGAGGCAAGGATATACAATGGAAAAAAGACAACCTCTTTAACAAGTGGTGCTGGGAAAACTGGTCAACCACTTGTAAAAGAATGAAACTAGAACACTTTCTAACACCATACACAAAATAAACTCAAAATGGATTAAAGATCTAAATGTAAGACCAGAAACTATAAAACTCCTAGAGGAGAACATAGGCAAAACACTCTCTGACATGAATCACAGCAGGATCCTCTATGACCCACCTCCCAGAATATTGGAAATAAAAGCAAAACTAAACAAATGGGACCTAATGAAACTTAAAAGCTTTTGCACAACAAAGGAAACTATAAGCAAGGTGAAAAGACAGCCCTCAGATTGGGAGAAAATAATAGCAAATGAAGCAACAGACAAAGGATTAATCTCAAAAATATACAAGCAACTCCTGAAGCTCAATTCCAGAAAAATAAATGACCCAATCAAAAAATGGGCCAAAGAACTAAACAGACATTTCTCCAAAGAAGACATACAGATGGCTAACAAACACATGAAAAGATGCTCAACATCACTCATTATCAGAGAAATGCAAATCAAAACCACAATGAGGTACCATTACACGCCAGTCAGGATGGCTGCTATCCAAAAGTCTACAAGCAATAAATGCTGGAGAGGGTGTGGAGAAAAAGGAGCCCTCTTACACTGTTGGTGGGAATGCAAACTAGTTCAGCCGCTATGGAAAACAGTGTGGAGATTTCTTAAAAAACTGGAAATAGAACTGCCATATGACCCAGCAATCCCACTTCTGGGCATACACACCGAGGAAACCAGATCTGAAAGAGACACATGCACCCCAATGTTCATCGCAGCACTATTTATAATAGCCAGGACATGGAAGCAACCTAGATGCCCATCAGCAGACGAATGGATAAGGAAGCTGTGGTACATATACACCTTGGAATATTACTCAGCCAATAAAAAGAATTCATTTGAATCAGTTCTAATGAGATGGATGAAACTGGACCCCATTATACAGAGTGAAGTAAGCCAGAAAGATAAAGACCATTACAGTATACTAACACATATATATGGAATTTAGAAAGATGGTAATGATAACCCTATATGCAAAACAGAAAAAGAGACACAGATGCACAGAACAGACTTTTGGACTCTGTGGGAGAAGGCGAGGGTGGGATGTTTAAAGAGAACAGCATCGAAACATGTATATTATCTAGGGTGAAACAGATCACCAGCCCAGGTTGGATCCATGAGACAAGTGCTCGGACCTGGTGCACTGGGAAGACCCAGAGGGATCGGGTAGAGAGGGAGGTGGGAGGGGGGATCGGGATGGGGAATACATGTAAATCCATGGCTAATTCATGTCAATGTATGACAAAAAACACTACAATATTGTAAAGTAATTAGCCTCCAACTAATAAAAATAAATGGAAAAAAAAAAGTGGAAATAGAACTGCCATATGACCCAGCAATCCCACTCCTGGGCATACACACCAAGGAAACCAGAATTGAAAGAGACACGTGTACCCCAATGTTCATCATAGCACTGTTTACAATAGCCAGGACATGGACGCAACCTAGATGCCCATCAGCAGACGAATGGATAAGAAAGGTGTGGTACATATACACAATGGAATATTACTCCGCCATTAAAAAGAATTCATTTGAGTCAGTTCTAATGAGGTGAATGAAACTGGAGCCTATTATACAGAGTGAAGTAAGCCAGAAAGAAAAACACCAATACAGTATGCTAACACATATATATGGAATTTAGAATGATGGTAACAATAACCCTGTATGTGAGACAGCAAAAGAGACACAGATGTATAGAACAGTCTTTTGGACTCTGTGGGAGAGGGCAAGGGTGGGATGGTTTGGGGGAATGGCATTGAAACATGTATATTATCATATGTGAAAGAAATCGCCAGGTCAGGTTCGATGCATGATACAGGGTGCTCGGGGCTGGTGCACTGGGATGACCCAGAGGGATGGGATGGGGGGATGTGGGAGGGGGTTCACGATGGGGAACACATGTATACCCGTGGTGGATTCATGTCTATGTATGGCAAAATCAATACAATATTGTAAAGTAATTAGCCTCCAATTAAAATAAATAAATTTTTAAAAAAAGAAATGATAAGGACTTAATAGAGCAGAAGACATTAAGAAGAGGTGGCAAGAATATACAGAACAACTATATAAAAAAGGTCTTAATGACCCAGATAACCACAGTGGTGTGGTCACTAACCTAGAGCCACACATCCGGGTGTGTGAAGTCAAGTGGGCCTTAGGAAGCATTATTACCAGCAAAGCTAGTGGAGGTGATGGAATTCCAGCTGATCTATTTAAAATCCTAAAAGATGATGCTATTAAAGTGTTGCACTCTGTATGTCAGCAAATTTGGAAAACTCAGCGGTGGCCACAGGACTGGAAAAGATCAGTTTTCATTTAAATCCCAAAGAAGGGCAATGGCAAAGAATTTTCAAACTACTGTACTAGAGTGCTCATTTCATATGCGAGCAAGGTTATGCTCAAAATCCTTTAAGCTAGACTTTAGCAGTATGTGAATCAAGAACTTCCAGATGTACAAGCTGGGTGTCAAAGAGGCAGAGGAACCAGAGATCTAATTGCCAACATTCATTGGATCATCAAAAAAGCAAGGGAATTCCTGAAGAACATCTACTTCTGCTTCATTGACTATGCTAAAACCTTTGACTGTGTGGATCACAATCAACTGTGGAAAATTCTTCAAGAGATGGGAATACCAGACTACTTTACCTGTCTCCTGAGAAACCTGATTGTAGGTCCTAAAGCAACACTTAGAGCTGGACATGGAACAACTGACTGATTCAAAATTGGGAAAGGAGTATGACAAGGTTGTATATTGTCATCCAGCTATTTAACTTCTGTGCAGACTACATCATGTGAAATGCTAGGCTGGATGAATCACTAGCTGGAATCAAGATTGCCAAGAGAAATAACTTCAGATAGGCAGATGATATCACTCTAATGACAGAAAGGAAAGAGGAACTAAAGAGCCTCTTGTTGAATTTGAGAGAAGAGAGTGAAAAAGCTGGCTTAAAACCCAACTCAAAAAAACTAAGATCATAGCATCTGGTCCCATCATTTCATGGCAAATTGAAGGAGAAAAAGTGGAAGCAATCAGTGACATATTTTATTTTATTGGACTCAAAAATCACTGTGTATGCTGACTGCAGTCATGAAATTAAAAGAAGCTTGCTTCTTGGAAGAAAGGTATGACAAATCTCAATAGTATATTAAAGAGCAGAGACATCACTCTGCTGGCAAAGGTCTGTATAGTCAAAGTTGTGGTTTTTCCAGTAGTCATGTATGGATTTGAGTGGATCATAAGACTGAGAACTGAAGAATTGATGCTTTCGAATTGTGGTGCTGGAGAAAACTTTTGGACAGCAAGGAGATCAAACCAGTCAATCCTAAAGGAAATCAACACTGAATATTCATAGGAAGGGCTGTTGCTGAAGCTCCAATATTTTGGCCACCTTATGTGAAGATATGACTCATTGGAATAGACCCTGATGCTGGGAAAGATTGAAGGCAAAAGGAGAAGAGGGTGGCAGCAGATGGGATAGTTGGATGGCATCACTGACTCAATGAACATGAATTTGAGCAAACTGCAGTAGACAGTGGAGGACAGGAGCCTGGCATGCTATAATCTGTGAGGCTGCAGAGTTAGACATGACTTAGTGATTGAACAACAGCAACAACAAAATGTGTCCTGTGGAACTGTAGCTAAACTTTAGATCTTCAATTTGGTTAGAAATTCCACTAACTTATTACCACAGAGCTTGATAGGATATTCTAAAATAATCTATCATAGACGCCTAAGGGAGGAAGCTTGGTTGATTTGAAAGGACATCCCTCTGCCTCAACTCTAGCTCCATCAAGAGTTGAAGCTCTATCTCAGTCTCAGAATCATCAAGTTTATGGTCAGTTGGAATATCTCCTTACCCTGAAACAGGATGTCAAACGTGGTACCTGTTTATCTCACCTGGGTACTTGTCATTAGAAAGTTATCGGCACCTCAACACTCATGGCCCAGTGAGGAGAATGGGCCCCAATGAGAACCAGAAGGACCCTCTGAATTTTATCTTCTACTTGTCCTGCTTCAAGTTGAGCTGGGGTGAACAAGAACTAGGAGGAAAGCTCATATGGCTGATGTGGCTGATTGAGCTATTGTTCAGTCTTAACATTTCTTTGAAAATCAGCCTTTAAAGCTGAGGAAAACCCCCTCACCTTTGCTATCACCTACTTGTGTTTGTCTGGATCTGGTGGCTTGAGAGAAAAGGACTAAGTTTCCCCTCCCACCCTGACTTTTCAAAAGCCTTTGAGGTTTCCTGCACCACTGGGGTGATTCATCACTTTGTGTCAGAATCTGAGTATGCGTGTGATACATATAGTCCACTTGTAATACGGAGAAGGCAATGGCACCCCACTCCAGTGCTCCTGCCTGGAAAATCCCATGGACGGAAGAGCCTGGTAGGCTGCAGTCCATGGGGTCGTGAAGAGTTGGACACGACTGAGTGACTTCACTTTCACTTTTCACTTTCAGGCATTGGAGAAGGAAATGGCAACCCACTCCAGTGTTCTTGCCTGGAGAATCCCAGGGATGGTGGAGCCTGGTGGGCTGCCATCTATGGGGTCACACAGAGTCGGACACTACTGAAGTGACTTAGCAGCAGCAGCAGCCACGTGTAATATGTGATCTACAGGAAGTTCTCCAAGTGACTGAGAAGAAGGAAAGCTTGCTCTTACCACACATTCCTCCTTCTACCTATTCACAGAGGGGTTCTATGAAATTTCACTCATCCCAGGACACCAGGGCTAGACCAAGGAATCATCAGAGCAGGAGATCAAATTTTGCTGAGGTTTCAGGAGATTTGTTGGCCACTCAATTGCCTCCACCTCTGGAAAAGATGTATCCAGAGCAAGCAGCCAATATGACTTTAAGGCACTGGTGTCTGGGATAACTCCAGTCTTTTCCCCCTCATCTTACAAAGCTCTTTTCAGGAGCCCCAGATATTTATTATATCATATACAGAAAACAGGTACCCCATTTGTACTCTAAACAAGAAGAAATGGTATCAAAATTGGAGGTCAGAGTGTTTTGTGTAAATTCAAAAATACTACATTTTCTGACAAATCCTCACTGAAAATTCAGTTGTCATCTCCTTTCACTAATATTCAGGCAATTAGATATTAGTATGTGTTCATATACTTGCACAGAATATGTTATAATTATCAAGGTCTCTGAAGCAAGACAAATCAGCTGTTTGTCAGATGAATCACTTGGCAAGAGTTTTGGCTTCTTTTCTTTTAGTTTTTGCAACTGTTAGAGAATTAGATATCTGTTGTGTTATATGAAGTAAATATCTATAGAGCCTAGCATAGGACTTGGTATATGGAGTTTGTTCAATAATGTAATGTTGAATTAAACTCTAGAAAGAGAGAATGTGCTAAGTAGGCTATATTGAATTAAGCTGATACTTTCCTGTCAGCTGGGATTATGCAGGCCTCTGGGGAAAGCAGGAAGGTTTGGAAATCTAGAATGTCTGCCAGTATTAGTTTTGCTGTTACTATCAGAATCCCAAGTTCAATCATAATGTGGAGAGCTTTAGATGCCCTGTAGGTTGTGGCTTATCTTTTCAGCTCACTTTTATGAAATGCCTCCAGAACAGACCAAAGTATATGTGTGGCTGAGTCCCTTGACTCTTCACCTGAAACTATCACAACATTGTTAATTGGCTATACCCCAATATAAAATGTTTTGGTGTTAAAAAATAAAAATAAAATTAAAGAATAGACCAAAGATACTTTGCCTAAGTTGTTATCCTTGTAGCCATAGATATACACTGGCTAATAGAAAGACAACTGAACTTGGGTTGAATAACATCCTCTATCCACCAATGGACTTCTCATTAGTTTGAAGCATTAAGGGCTTCATCCATAAATAGATCTGATCTTGTTCAGGGGATCTCATAAAGAAAAAACATGCATCTAAGATTCTAAGGTTCCTTCTAAAACACTGTCTTCTGTCAGTTTCTCCCTTTCAGTGACCCTTTCCTTCCAATTACTTACTTCAGTAAAATTTTAAGGCTGTATCACATGGATACAACAGCACAACCATGGAAGGCATCTGTTGACTGTGGTTTGTTGAGCCAACTGGATAGTATAATCCTGTTCAGATAAAAGAGGGTATAGGATCCACTGTGCTATAGTCCATTTGCAGTAGACATGGAGATGCACCAACCAGATCCCTCTTCCAAAGAAAACTTTCTGCCAGCTACTGGAAAGGTGGGGGTCCCAGACAGCCTTCAGTAGTCAGCTTCTTTAGGTTCTGCATTAACTGCTGAGAACCAGTTCACCCAAGCTCATACCCTTCCTGGGAAAGCCTATGTCTGGAGACTGAGTGGGATATAGCCATTTGGGACCAATGATGGACACTGCTGATAGGCGATACTTTCTTGAAAGTTCCATCACCAGGTAGATTGAGCCTCTGTTGTACCTGCATTGCAATAAACATTTTCCTCTTTCCAATCCTGTTTCTAATCATTTGATTCATAGATGTCAACCCCTAATGAACACTGCATACCCTAAACTTCATCTTAAATTTACTTCTGGAGAATCTAATTGGTGAACCCATTAATTCTAAATTCCCCAGGGCCAATGTGGCTTTATATCCTCCATCTTTTCATAATCATTTTTTTTAACCTTTCATAGTGTTTCCTATTAGAAAATGTCCAATCTAGAATTTACCAATTATGAGCAAAGTTAACAATAATATCTTTTGATGATAAGCTTTAGCTTCCTCTTGGATTAAATGGAAATGCCACCCTACAGTGAGTTGTTGAAATAATTAAAAGCAGACAAATAAAATAATATATATAGCGTGGTATGTGGCAAAGAGATGTCTTTAGTTACCACTAGATTTAATCTTGTAAATCCAGTGGTCTGAGGTGCCTTGAAGTGAAGTGAAGTGAAAGTCACTCAGTCATGTCCGACTCTTTACGACCTATACAGTCCATGGAATTTGCCAGGTGAGAATACTGGAGTGGGTGGCAGGCAGATTCCTTACCAGCTGAGCCACAAGGGAAGCCCAAAAGTCGAAGCTTTCAGGCTTCTCTGTCCATAGAGTTCCCCAAGCCAGAATACTGGAGTGGGTATTCTCTTCTCCAGGGGAACTTCCCAACCCAGGCACCGAACCCAGATTTACCACATTTCAGGCAGATTCTTTACTGTCTGAGCCAAAAGTTGCATATACCTAATTTGGATGAGTTTATCATAAAACTTCTCTAAACCCTATAGTCTAGGAAATCCAAAATATGGTGCCATATGATATCAAAAAGTCATCTTTAACTAGTCTGTTCACTATTTTATGATAACCATGGATCAGATATAAAAGGAAAAATCTCTTATTGCAAGATAATCAGAGGTAATTTATGCATTTAGTGCCAGTGTAATTAAAATTTTCACATTAAAAAAATTTTTGCAGCCCAATTAACATACAGCTCCTCCCTTTCCAACTAAATCAGTTTCTTCTACTGTAAACAGACTTAACTTTCTTAATATATCATTTCCTCTGCTACCATCATAGCTACTGATCAGTGGCCAAGACGTGACATGGAAAGAGCTCCAAGATGAGTTTTAGCAAGCTGAGGAGAAGCACAAGACCATATATGGAAGCATGCTGAGGTGAACTGGCTTGGTTACTAACATAAGAGATTTTCTATTTGACTTACTTGGAGTTAACACAGAGCTCTGAGATTGTATTCAGGACAAACTGAACTATATGGAATTTTATGGCCTCCTGCTGTTTCCTTCTTTAAAACTATTCATACACTTCCATCAGACTCTGACTTGGTAAGTTCCCAACACACAGTATACTTAACTATAGAACAAATCACATTAGGTCTTAATGTGCTGCCAAGACTAGTTTGAGCCATATAGAATTAGAGATGTAGCTCCCAAGGTATATTCCAACAATTCATATTAAATAATTCCAAACTATGGTGCATCAGCCAAGATTAGCCTTAGCCCTAATAGAAATGGGTTTTTGTGATGTAAAATGATGTAAAAATATCAAGCTGAAGGTCAAAATTGTCTGACTGGATTTGATTTGCCTTTACAACTAAATACAGTCAGTCTTTCCCTTCTCAGAATTACCATTTCTGTAAGGAAACTGAAGTAGCCAGAAGAAAAAAGAATTGAGGAATGTTATAAGGTAGTAAAAATGAATGAATGATAGACGTATGTGAAAATACACAAATTAGTCTTAAACAATGTCGAGTGAAATAAAAGTGCTAGAAAGATGGTAATGATAACCCTATATGCAAAACAGAAAAAGAGACACAGATGTACAGAACAGACTTTTGGACTCTGTGGGAGAAGGCGAGGGTGGGATGTTTAAAGAGAACAGCATCGAAACATGTATATTATCTAGGGTGAAACAGATCACCAGCCCAGGCTGGATGCATGAGACAAGTGCTCGGGCCTGGTGCACTGGGAAGACCCAGAGTAATCGGGTGGAGAGGGAGGTGGGAGGGGGGATCGGGATGGGGAATACATGTAAATCCATGGCTGATTCATGTCAATGTATGACAAAAACCACTACAATATTGTAAAGTAATTCGCCTCCAACTAATAAAAATAAATGGAAAAAAAAAGTGCTAGACTATGACAATTTTTAAAATTATCAATGAAATGTTTTCATATATAATGGCAACTTATCTTGGGGAAGCTAGATTTCTATAGCTATGTTAATGACTCTATTTCATCCCATCAAAGTAATCTATTAGGGAATTCTAAAATCTTAGCATTATGGAAACATGTAGCCATCTGTATTATATTTCAGTGTGATTAACAGGGCTTCTTTAGCAGCTGCTTGAAGTTTGTCTAAAGCAGGGATATACCTCAATTGAATGGAGAATTTTCTTTTACCTTCAGTTCCAGCAAAAGGCCTTCTCAGAAAGAAGGGAAAGCCTGGGTATCAACCCCACTCACTGCCCAAGAGGATATATTTTCACATGATCTCATATTACTAAGAAATTTGAGCATTGCTTGACTCTCCTGCATGTCTGCCACCAGAAAGTACTTCAGAAGGTAATATAAGTCAGAGCTGTGCACATTCTCTCACTCTCCACAGTTACATTTGATTGAAGGTGTATTGATTCCCTTAAGTAATTGATGTTGGATCTCATCTGAATAGCTGATCCTTGGTAGTAGTAGTGTTAGTCGCTCAGTCATGTCCAGCTCTTTGTGACCCTGTGGACTGTAGCCTGCCAGGCTCCTCTGTCCATGGGATTCTCCAGGCAAAAATACTGGAGTGGGTTGCCATTCCCTTCTCCAGGGGATCTTCCCGACCCGGGGATCGAACTGGGGTCTCCTGCATTGCAGGCATATTTACTGCCTGAGCTACAGAGAAGCCCGTTGGTAGGATATATCAACCCAAAAAACAATAGCCAATTGGTTAAAAGATTAACTAATACTAACTCATTGGTTTATCAAATTTAACATTTGCTGGACTCAATACTAATAGAAGCTAACCAATTTGATGACTATGGGGTTCCCTGATAGTTCAGTGGTAAAGAATCTGCCTGCAATGTAGGAAGCACAAGAGATGTGGGCTCAGTCCCTAGGTCAGGAAGATTCCCTGAAAGAAGGCATGGCAGCCCACTCCAGTATTCCCTAGAGAATCTCATGGACAGAGGAGCCTGGTGGACTACAGCTTATTGGACTGCAAATAGTTGGACATGACTGAAGTGACTTAGCATGCATGCAATATGATGATTATTTTATCTCATGTTATTTTTTAAAATTAAAAAAAAAGATAATTTGATTTTTTGACCATGCCATATGTGGGAATCTTAGTTCCCTGACCAAGAATCAAACCTGTACCCCCTGCATTGGAAGTGTGGAGTCTTAACCATTGGATCACCAGGGAAGCCCTCCATCTTATTTTCTTTTTTAGATTTTGTTGTTGTTGTTGTGTACTACTTTTAAAGTCTTCATTGAATCTGTTCCAATATTGCTTCTCTTTTATTTTTATTTTTTTTTACCACAAGGCATGTGGGATCTTACCTCCCTGACCAGGGATTGAACCTGCATCCCCTGCAATGGAAGGTGAAGTCTTAAACACTGGGCCACCAGGGCAGTCCCTCTCAGTAATCTCCAGAAGCACAGAAACTAGGTATTACTACCTCCATTTGGAAGAAGAGGCAATTGAGCCATGAAGATTAACTTAAGCTATATAATCTTGTGCAAAGCATGGAGCTAGAATTTCAACTCTGATTCCGAACTCATTTCTTTTTAACTTTTTATTTTATATGGGAGTACAGTTGATTAATGATATGGATAGTTTCAGTGTACAGCAAAGTTATTCAGGTATACATTTTCCCATTTTGGTTGTTACGTAACACTGAGCAGAGTTCCCTGTGCTATATGTAGTAGGTCCTTATTGGTTATCCATTTGAAATATAGCAGTGTGTGCATGTCCACCCAAACTCTCTATCCCTTTTCCTACCCTTCCCTCCTGGTCACCATAGAACTCTTATTCTTGACCACCATACCCTACTGCTTCCAAAGGTTAGCCAATGATCATGCCAGTGATCCTGACAGCCATGTGAGCTTTAATGAGTTCCTGGTTGTTTTATTACTAAAAGAGCTGCAAAAAGCTCTAGGTTCTGATATACTTTCCTACTGGATATCTCCCTAGAGAGAAGGGAGGA
Organism: Cervus canadensis; assembly: GCF_019320065.1. Taxonomy (NCBI): domain Eukaryota; kingdom Metazoa; phylum Chordata; class Mammalia; order Artiodactyla; family Cervidae; genus Cervus; species Cervus canadensis. The sequence goes on along the minus strand of NC_057391.1, from coordinate 59,817,735 downwards.
ATTCTACATTGAATGAACTTTGAGGGATAGAACTCCTGCTTCTATCTTCCTCCCCATGTTTATCTTCCTCCCCATGAGGGAATTTACATTCCTAAATACCCTCTCATCCTCCTCTTTAGAGCATGCTACCTGCTTCACATGGCTCCAAACAAGTGGCAAAGGAACTCTTTACAGAAAGAATAAGATATTCCACAGCAGCCTAAGGATAAGTACAAAGCCTTGGCCATGGTACTTATTTTGAGGGAAAACCTCCAGGGAAGGGCCTACTTCCTGTCTTTATAGTGGACCCAGCAATATCCACTGTACCTGAGGGGAATATTGATTACAGTCCCAGAAATAGGTCTGATCAGCCGTCATTCCTTCCCCTCATTCCAGTGTCTTCTGCCATTTGTGTGGCAGGCCACAAAGGTATATCATTCATCACCAGAGCACATGGGACAGACCCTCCTCAGTTCCTGATATCCTAATAGCAATAAAAGAAGCATGGAGTATGAAAAGGCAGCATTCCTATGTGCATGCTATAACACTTGGCTCTTCCCAGGTGACTCAAATGTTAGCTGTCTACCTGGAATAAACCATTTAGGCAGGCTTGTAGAAAATATGAAAAAGGGTAATAGAACCTGGAATTATCTTTCCTTTAGCTTAAAATTATGTTAAGATACTCAAATGAAATTTTTAGTACCGTTATTTCTGATACAATAGGTAAAAATAGTAAAAAGGCTTTAAAAAGAAAAAAATTACTTCACATAATGGTAGGTAGCACAATCTGGGTTTCCTTGGCACAAAATCAGAGAATTGTGGTCCTGGTGCTGAGTGGCATTGAGAGCTTACGTAAGAGAATCTTGCAAGTCGAAACAAAGGGTTTTCTACCAGAGTGCCACGTAGTTTCTGACTTTTCCCACCCAGGTAAATAAAGTTTTTTTATACTGCAATATTGATGATGTCTCTTTGAGAAACTTCAAATAGATTTCTTGGATCATGCATCCTTCACAATGTAGAGCTTTGTTCAGAAAATGTGCCTGTAGCTTACCTTTTGTCATATTTGTCAGATACTTCTCGCTATTTTGGTTTCTCCGTCAAGCTTAAAGTTACAAATGTTACAGGCACTTTTTCTTAGAGTATACCACCTCCTTCATTCGACCCTAAACCAACAAGCAAAGGAGATCTTTAGGAAGAATGCAAGGTATTTTCCAGTCTATACCCTGTGTTTCTATACTGGTCTATATAAACTGTGCATATGGACTTGAATAATAGCTCTTATTACTCAAATTGTATCATGGATTCTTGGCATGGCTTGTGGGATCTTAGTTCCCCCAATCAGGGATTGAACCTGGGCCTTGGACAGTGAAAGTGTGGAGTCCTAACCACTGGACTACCAGGGAATTCCCACAAATTGTATCATTGTTAATAGAGGCTTATGGGCACTACTTTCTTTGACAATGTGTCAGATGAGTGTTTATTTTTCAGGTACCCTTTAGATATTCTAGAGCTTATTTCTTCTTCTTCCTTTTTTTTTTTTTTTTTTTTTTTTAGAGCTTATATCTCCATGTTCAGTACTCTCAAAGTCCATCCCAGAGACTTCCTTCTCCCAGAGGCAGGGTTTGACCTTCACTCCTGATGTTTATTTGGTTAACATCTCCTTGACTGTGAATAGTGATTAAGGATGTTGCAATGTAAAGACAGTGAATCAATCATCTTCATCTTTGACCATATCTATTAGCCCTAAGAATGAGCCTAATAGGTTGGTGTCAGTCACAACCTGTGAACAAGCACAGAAAATAAGCATAGAATCAGTCACCAAGAGAAAAATAAACTGTCCATAGGGTCAGATATTCAAACTCTGACTGAAAAACAGAACTAATGAAGTCATGCTCTCCACTCAGATTGGATTAGGTTGTATGGAACTTCATACATGGGCAAGTGGCATAGACATGTTGCAGTAAAAATTCTGAACACTGAGACCTAAAGCCAGAGGTGTTCCAGAAGTCCTGAGTAAACCCTACCATGAACATTTTGTTCCTCAGTCTGATAAGTTTGTTACAGTGATGTGAAGGCAGAAGTCTCAACAAACATCTGTACATAAAAGGTCCCAAGTTTCACATGTGCCTGCTAATCAACACCACTTGTCAGATGGTTCAGGAAATAGGCTATTTCAATGCAGACTATCATTTACAGAGGCACAGAAGTCAACAATATATTTCCCTATAAATGTCTCTTGTGGAAAACTGGCAATTCTGGCTTTGGAACAGGGAGACGATGGGATCTTGCTGGAATTATTCTCAGCAGGCAGAATGGCCTATTTGCTTTGTTTTCTGAATGGCCCCAGAGAGGATCCTAATTGGGAGGCCATGCACCGATTTGTTCCAGTTTCTCATTTATTTCTCTGGCATTGTTTTTATATAAGTTTATTCCACAGAAGCAGCTTCTCTCACACATCAGCCAAGATCAGATAATCATGTTGGGCCAAAGGCAAGAAAGTAGTCAGTTATACTAAAACAGCCTCAAAGTAATTTAGAAGTTTATATCAGATTATGTTAAGAAAGTTAAAAACAGTCTCAGGCCTCCCAGATTGTTCCATTAAGCTATATAATACCATTTACTAAGAAGCCAACCACAGTGCTTCTGAGGCATTACTGAACTGAGATGCCCTCACTGAAGGTTTAATGTGCACACTTGTAGACGATCCCTCCTCCTCATAAGGTGCACATGTAGCTACTTGCAGGCTGCTAGGGGAGTAAAAGAGGGTATCAGAGACACCACCCCTCTGCTCCTTCTCTATAGGATCAAGAACTTGTTTCTAGGGAAGTTGCATAAGAATACTTATAGTTCATTTCTAGAATACTCATAGGTCCATATTTTAACCTTGCTTTTCTACCCTTTGTACCTATGGAATAGAGAAGCCATTTGCAATGCTGGTTTGTTTTGTCTCTTTCCCTGTCCATGATGCAAGCCTGCTCCAAATCTACAAATTAATGCTCATGGGTCATATATCAAATGATGTTCATCTGCTAACTAAATGGATATTTTCAGGAGGCGGGGCGGAAACAAGGAAATCACTTGGAGAGAGAGTTAAGAAGACTTTCTAAGTACAACTGACAGCCCATCCAGCCTCCTGGTGGAGCGATACATTTTGGAAACCAGACCCTTTTAGGGATACTTATCACAGAAAGTCCTTTATGTCAAGGAAATAAGACCTAGGCACTAAAAAGGAAGTTTCTCACAATATATACCAGACAAGTTCAGTCTGTCCAATCTTGGGTGGTATTCCAGGGAAACTAACTGACTTGCCTCTCAGTCTCCATCTGTTCAGATGCTGCGGAGAGTGGGAAACATTAGGATACTTCATATACATGGAATCATGCAATATATGACTTTTTCTGTCTAACTTCTTTCATTTAGCATAATGTTTTTCAAGTTCATGTGGTAGCATGTTCAGCACTTCATCTGCTTTTATGACTAGCACTCCATTATATGGATATACATCACATTGTTATCCCATTACTAGTTGATGGCCATTTAGGTTGGGCTATTGTAAATAATGCTTCTTGGAAGAAAAGTTATGATCAACCTAGACAGCTTATTAAAAAGCAGAGACATTCTTTTGCCAGCAAAGGTCCATCTAGTCAAAGCTATGTTTTTTCCAGTAGTCACATAAGGATGTGAGAGTTGGACTATAAAGAAAGCTGAGCACCAAAGAACTGATGCTTTTGAACTGTGGTGTTGGAGAAGACTCTTGAGAGTCCCTGGGATTGCAAGGAGATCCAACCAGTCCATCCTAAAGGAAATCAGTTCTGAATATTCATTGGAAGGATTGATACTGAAGCTGAAACTCCAACACTTTGGCCACCTGATTTGAAGAACTGCCTCATGTGAAAAGACCCTGATGCTGGGAAAGATTGAAGGCAGGAGGAGAAGGGGATGACAGAGGACAAGATGGTTGGATGTCATTACTGACTCAGTGGACATGAGTTTGAGTAAACTCCAGGAAGTGATGATGGACAGGGAAGCCTGGCATACTGCAGCCCATGGGGTCACAAAGAGTTGGACGCGACTGACCTGAACTGATTGTAAATAATGCTTCTATGAATACTTGTATACTAGTATTGGCTAGAATACATGTTTGTCTTATTTGGGTATGTATCTAGGAGCAGGATCATTGAATCATGTGGTAAGTTTATATTTGACTTTTGAAGAAAAGTGCCAAAGTTTTTAACAGTGACTTTAATATTTCCTGGCATTTAATATTATACATTTGCATTAGCTATGTACAAGATTTTCAATTTCTTCATATACTGAAACCACTCAGATTTTTCTTTCTTTTCTTTTTTATTAATAGTCATCCTTGGAGGTATAAAGTGATATGCATGTATCCTATGGTAGTTTGATTTATATTTCCCAAGTGACTAATAGTGTGGAGTATCTTTTCATGTGTTTAATAGCCATTTGTATATCTTCTTTGGAGAAATGTCTGTTGAAGTTCTTTATCTATTTTTAATGGAGTAGTTTGTCTTGGACCCTAGGAAGCATTACTACAAATGAAGCTAGTGGAAGTGATGGAACTGCAGCTATTTAAAATTCTAAAAGATGATGCTATTAAAGTGCTGTATTTAATAAACCAGCAAATTTGGAAAATTCAGCAGTGGCCACAGGACCAGAAAAGGTCAGATTTCATTCCAGTCCCAAAGAAGGACACTGCCAAAGAATGTTCAAACTACCACACAATTGTGCTCTTCACAAGCTAGCAAGGTTTTGCTCAAAATGCTTCAAGTGACGCTTAAGCAATATGTAAACCAAGAACTTCGACATGTACCAGCTGGGTTTATAAAAGACAGAAGAACCAGAGGTCAAATTGCCAACATTTACTCAATCATGGAGAAAGCAAGGGAATTCCAGAAACAAACATCTACTTCTGCTTCACTGAATATGCTAAAGCCTTTGACTGTGTGGATCACAACAAACTGTGGAAAATTCTTAAAGAGATGGGAGTACCAGACCACCTTACCTGTCTCCTGAAAAATCTGTATGCAGGTCAAGAAGGAACAGTTATAATTGGACATGGAACAACAGACTGTTTCCAAATCATGAAAGGAATATGTCAAGCCTGTATAAGGTCACCCTGCTTATTTAACTTATATGCAGAGTACATCATGCAAAATGCCAGGCTGGATGAAGCAGAAGCTGGAATAAAGATTGCTGGGAGAAATGTCAATAACCTCATATACTCAGATGACACTGCCCTTATGGCAGAATGCAAAGAAGAACTAAAAAGCCTCTTGATAAAAGTGAAAGAGGAGATTGAAAAAGTTGGCTTAAAACTCAACATTCAAAAAACAAAGATCATGGCATCCAGTCCCATCACTTCATGATTTTTCCAGTAGTCACATACAAATGTGAGAGTTGGAACACAGAGAAGGCTGAGTGCCAAAGAAATGATACTCTTAAATTGTGGTTTTAGAGAAGACTCTTGTGAGTCCCTTGGACTGCAAGGAGATCAAACTGCTCAGCCATAAAGGAAATCAACCCTAAGTATTCATTGGAAGGATTGATGCTGAAGATGAAGCTCCAATACTTTGACCAGGTGATGCAAAAAGCTGTCTCATTGGAAAAGACCCTGCCTGATGCTGGGAAAGACTGAAAGAAAAAGGAGAAGGGGGTTTCAGAGGCTAAGATAGTTAGACAGCATCACTGACTCAATGACTACTCCAGACACAGCAATCTGAACAAGATGAAAAGGCAGAGAAATACCCAACAGGTAAAGGAACATGAAAACTAATAAAAATAAATGAAAAAGAAAGAAAGAAAGAAAGAAAAATGTCCACCAAGTAAAACAAAAGAGGAGGAGATAGGGAATCTACCTGAAAAAGAATTTAGAATAATGATAATAAAAATGATCCAAAATCTTGAAAACAAAATGGAGTTACAGATAAATAGCCTGGAGACAAAGATTGAGAAGATGCAAGAAATGTTTAATAAAGACCTAGAAGAAATAAAAAAGAGTCACTTAAAAATGAATAATGCAATAAATGAGATCAAAAACACTCTGGAGGGAACCAAGAGTAGAATAACGGAGATAGAAGATAGGATAAGTGAGGTAGAAGATAAAATGTTGGAAATAAATGAAGCAGAGAGGAAAAAAGAAAAAAGAATCAAAAGAAATGAGGACAACCTCAAGGATCGCTGGGACAATGTGAAATGCCCCAACGTTCAAATCATAGGAGTCCCAGAAGAAGAAGACAAAAAGAAAGGCCATGAGAAAATACTCGAGGAGATAATAGCTGAAAACTTCCCTAAAATGGGGAAGGAACTAGCCACCCAAGTCCAAGAAGCCCTGAGAGTCCCAAACAGGATAAACCCAAGGCGAAACACCCCAAGACACATATTAATCAAATTAACAAAGATCAAACACAAAGAATAAATATTAAAAGCAGCAAGGGAGAAACAACAAATAACACACAAAGGGATCCCCATAAGGATAACAGCTGATCTATCAATAGAAACCCTCCAGGCCAGAAGGGAATGGCAGGACTACTGAAAGTAATGAAAGAGAATAACCTACAACCTAGATTACTGTATCCAGCAAGGATCTCATTCAGATATGAAGGAGAATTTAAAAGCTTTACATACAGTCAAAAAGCTGAGAGATTAAGCACGAAACCAAGATCTCAAACAAATGCTAAAGGATCTTTTTTGAAGACAGGAAACACAGAAAGGTTGTATAAATGTGAACCCAGAAACAACAAAGTAAATGGAATGGGAATCTATCTAATTTCCTAAATGTAAATGGGTTGAATGCCCAACCAAAAGCAAGACTGGCTGAATGGATACAAAAACAAGACCCCTATATGTGCTGTCTACAAGAGACCCACCTCAAAACAAGAGACACATACAGACTAAAAGTGAAGGGCTGGAAAAAAAATATTTCACGCAAACGGAGACAAAAAGAAAGCAGGAGTCGCAATACTCATATCAGATAAAATAGACTTCCAAATAAAGGATGTGAAAAGAGACAAAGAAGGACACTACATAATGATCAAAGGATCAATCCAGAAGAAGATATAACAATTATAAATATATATGCACCCAACATAGGAGCACCGCAACATGTAAGGCAAATGCTAAAAGTATGAAAGAGGAAATTATAGCAACCAATAATAGTCGGAGAGTTAATACCCATCACAACTATGGATAGATCAACTAAGAAAATTACAAGGAACACAAACCTTTAAATGACACAATGGACCAGCTAGACCTAATTGATATCTATAGGACATTTCACCCCAAAACAATCAACTTCACCTTTTTCTCAAGTGCACACGGAACCTTCTCCAGAATAGATCACATCCTGGGCCATAAATCTAGTCTTGGTAAATTCAAAAAATTGAAATCATTCCAGTCATGTTTTCTGACCACAGTGCGGTAGGATTAGATCTCAATTACAGGAAGAAAATTGTTAAAATTCAAACATCTGGAGGCTAAACAACACGCTTCTGAATAACCAACAAATCATAGAAGAAATCAAAAAAGAAATAAAAGTATGCATAGAAATGAATGAAAATGAAAACACAACAACCCAAAACTTATGGGACATTGTAAAAGCAGTGCTAAGGGGAAGGTTCATAGCATTACAGGCTTACCTCAAGAAACAAGAAAAAAGTCAAATAAATAACCTAACTCTACACCTAAAGCAACTAGAGAAGGAAGAAATGAAGAACCCCAGAGTTAGTAGAAGGAAAGAAATCTTAAAAATTAGGGCAGAAATAAATGCAAAAGAAACTAAAGAGACCATAGCAAAAATCAACAAAGCTAAAAGCTGGTTTTTTGAAAAAAATAAACAAAATTGACAAACCATTAGCAAGACTCATTAAGAAACAAAGAGAGAAAAACCAAATTAACAAAATTAGAAATGAAAATGGGGAGATCACAACAGACAACACTGAAATACAAAGGATCATAAGAGACTACTACAGCAGCTCTATGCCAATAAAATGGACAACTTGGATGAAATGGACAAATTCTTAGAAAAGTATAACTTTCCAAAACTGAACCAGGAAGAAATAGAAGATCTTAACAGACCCATCACAGGCAAGGAAATTGAAACTGTAATCAAAAATCTTCCAGCAAACAAAAGCCCAGGACCAGATGGCTTCACAGCTGAATTCTACCAAAAATTTAGAGAAGAGCTAACACCTACCTTACTCAAACTCTTCCAGAAAATTGCAGATGAAGGTAAGCTTCCAAACTCATTCTATGAGGCCACCATCACCCTTATTCCAAAACCAGACAAAGATGCCACAAAAAAAGAAAACTACAGACCAATATCACTGATGAACATAGATGCAAAAATCCTTAACAAAATTCTAGCAAACAGAATCCAACAACATATTAAAAAAATCATACACCATGACCAAGTGGGCTTTATCCCAGGAATGCAAGGATTCTTTAATATCTGCAAATCAATCAATGTAATACACCACATTAACAAATTGAAAGATAAAAACCATATGATTATCTCAGTGGATGCAGAAAAAGCCTTTGGCAAAATTCAACATCCATTTATGATTAAAACTCTCCAGAAAGCAGGCACAGAAGGAACATACCTCAACATAATAAAAGCTATATATGACAAACCCACAGCAAGCATTACCCTCAATGGTGAAAAATTGAAAGCATTTACCCCCAAATCAGGAACAAGACAAGGGTGCCCACTCTCACCACTACTATTCAATATAGTTTTGGAAGTGTTGGCCACAGCATCAGAGCAAGAAAAGAAGTAAACGGAATGCCAGTAGGAAAAAGAAGAATGTGAAACTCGCTGTTCTGCAGATGACATGATCCTCTACATAGAAAACCCTAAAGACTCTACCAGAAAATTACTAGAGCTAATCAACGAATATAGTAAAGTTGCAGGATATAAAATTAACACACAGAAATCCCTTGCATTCCTATACACTAACAATGAGAAAACAGAAAGAGAAATTAAGGAAACAATACCATTCACCACTGCAACAAAAAGAATAAAATACTTAGGAGTATATCTACCTAAAGAAACAAAAGACCTATAACATAGAAAACTATAAAACACTGATGAAAGAAATCAAAGAGGACACAAACAGATGGAGAGACATACTGTGTGCACGGATTGGAAGAATCAATATTGTCAAAATGGCTATACTACCCAAAGCAATCTATAGATTCAATGCAATCCCTATCAAGCTACCAACCGTATTTTTCACAGAACTTGAACAAATAATTTCACAATTTGTATGGAAATACAAAAAACCTCGAATAGCCAAAGTAATCTTGAGAAAGAAGAATGGAACTGGAGGAATCAACCTGCCTGACCTCAGCCTCTACTACAAAGCCACAGTCATCAAGACAGTATGGTACTGGCACAAAGACAGAAATATAGATCAATGGAACAGAATAGAAAGCCCAGAGATCAATCCATGAACCTATGGACACCTTATATTCAACAAAGGAGGCAAGGATATACAATGGAAAAAAGACAACCTCTTTAACAAGTGGTGCTGGGAAAACTGGTCAACCACTTGTAAAAGAATGAAACTAGAACACTTTCTAACACCATACACAAAAATAAACTCAAAATGGATTAAAGATCTAAATGTAAGACCAGAAACTATAAAACTCCTAGAGGAGAACATAGGCAAAACACTCTCCGACATAATCACAGCAGGATCCTCTATGACCCACCTCCCAGAATATTGGAAATAAAAGCAAAAATAAACAAATGGGACCTAATGAAACTTAAAAGCTTTTGCACAACAAAGGAAACTATAAGTAAGGTGAAAAGACAGCCCTCAGGTTGGGAGAAAATAATAGCAAATGAAGAAACAGACAAAGGATTAATCTCAAAAATATACAAGCAACTCCTGCAGCTCAATTCCAGAAAAATAAATGACCCAATCAAAAAATGGGCCAAAGAACTAAACAGACATTTCTCCAAAGAAGACATACAGATGGCTAACAAACACATGAAAAGGTGCTCAACATCACTCATTATTAGAGAAATGCAAATCAAAACCACAATGAGGTACCATTACACACCAGTCAGGATGGCTGCTCTCCAAAAGTCTACAAGCAATAAATGCTGGAGAGGGTGTGGAGAAAAGGGAACCCTCTTACACTGTTGGTGGGAATGCAAACTAGTACAGCCACTATGGAGAACAGTGTGGAGATTCCTTAAAAAACTGGAAATAGAACTGCCATATGACCCAGCAATCCCACTTCTGGGCATACACACTGAGGAAACCAGATCTGAAAGAGACACGTGCACCCAAATGTTCATCGCAGCACTGTTTATAATAGCCAGGACATGGAAGCAACCTAGATGCCCATCAGCAGATGAATAGATAAGGAAGCTGTGGTACATATACACCATGGAATATTACTCAGCCATTAAAAAGAATTCATTTGAATCAGTTCTAATGAGATGGATGAAACTGGAGCCTATTATACAGAGTGAAGTAAGCCAGAAAGATAAAGGACATTACAGCATACTAACACACATATATGGAGTTTAGAAAGATGGTAATGATAACCCTATATGCAAAACGGAAAAAGAGACACAGATGTATACAACAGACTTTTGGACCCTGTGGAAAAGGCAAGGGTGGGATGTTTCGAGAGAACAGCATTGAAACATGTATGTTATCTCTAGTGAAACAGATCACTAGCCCAGGTTGGATGCATGAGACAAGTGCTTGGGCCTGGTGCACTGGGATGACTTAGAGGGATTGGGTAGACAGGGAGGTGGGAGGGGGGATCGGGATGAGGAATATGGCTGATTCATGTCAATGTATGACAAAACCCACTACAATATTGTAAAGTAATTAGCCTCCAACTAATAAAAATAAATTTAAAAAAAAAGGCATCTAAATTGGAGACGAAGAAGTAAATTTATCTCTGCTTGAAGATGATGTAATCTTACATGTAGAAAACCTAAAGACTCCACAAAAAAAATCCTGTTAGAACTAATTAATGAATTCAATAAAGTGTCAGGATAGAAAATCAACATTCAAATTTCTATACAGCAATACTAATTGTGAGTGAAGTATTTGAGAAGAAATTAGGAAAACAATCCCATTTCCAATAGCATCAAATAGAAGAAAATACTTAGTGCTATATTTAACCAATGAAATGAATATCTGTACATTGCAAAGTATAAAATATTGATGACAGAAATTGAAGGCAACACTAATAAATGGATAGAGACCATGAGTTTATGGATTGGAATAATTATTATTGCTAAAATGTCCGTACTACCCAAAATGATCTCCAGATTTGCTGTAATTCCTATTAAAAGTCTAATGGATTTTTCACAGAAATAGAAGACAAATCCTAAAATTCAGATGTAACCAGAAAAGACCCTTAATAGCTAAAGCAATTTTGAGCAAGAAAAACAAATCCTGAGGCCATTATACTTCCTGATTTCAAATTATATTACAATGCTATAGAAATCAGAATAGTATGGTACTGGGTAACTCGAGACACATAGACCAGTGAAATAGAATAGAGAGCCCAGACATAAACCTATGCATGTATGATGAACTAATCTTCAACAAGAGCACTGAGATTATAAATTGGGCAAACAATAGTCTATTCAATAAAAGGTGTTGAAAAGCCTGGGTCTCCACATGTATAGAATGAAAGTAGATACTTGTCTTACACCGTGCACAAAAAATCAACTCAAAGTGAATTATGCTTGAATTGAAGACCTGTAGCTATAAACTCCTGAAGAAAACATAGGGGAAAATCTCCTTGACATTGGTCTTGGTAATGCATTTTTTGATACAACACCAGTAACTAAGCCGTAAAAGCAAGAATAAATAAATAGGATTACATCAATCTAAAAAACATCTTCACAGCAAAGAAGGTAATCAATAAACAAAAAGGCTACCTATGGAATGGAGAAAGTACTTGCAAATCATATATCTGATGAGGGGTTAATATCCTTCACTTGGCTCTCACAATTTGGTCAACTATTCCCCAGGACCTGGTACCACAAGTACAGACACCCACTTTACACCAGAACCTAGTGAAACTATTCAAACTAGCCAGTCTTAAGCCTGTTGACTTTGCCTTGCTTGTCCTGTGTTGTGGTAACTACAATAAAGGCCCTAACTCACATTTTCCCCTTGCTCCCTCTGCCTTTTGACCCCACTGTTTTCCCATGGCCTGTTGTGGTATGTCGCCTCTTTCTAGGGAAATGTGAGTTTAAAAACTTTTTCCTTCATGAAAGTCATTTCCTTGTTTGTGACTTACCATACCTGATTAAAACAAATCCTAGGAACATTTTAAAACAATCTCTTATAATTTGTGTCATTTAATGGCTAGCTCTCATCCAACAAGTGCCGGAGACTAAGCCATACGTGTTTGGGATCCACTGGGCTTGCTTACCTCAGAATTCCAGCAGATGACCTGTAGAGTAAATATACAAGGCCATTTGATGTTTGGAAACCATTCCATGAAGAACGGATGTTTTTATTTTTCAGATGTCAAAAGAAAGGCTCAGAGGTTCACTGATAAGTCTGAGGCCTCAGGGACCGAATATGAAATGCATGTGCTTCCGTTGGGCATAAGTCCTTCTCCTTAATGTAGTTTATTTAGTGTTAAACTGAATTTAAATTGAGTTGATTTGTATCTCATTTTATGTAGTTTTTTGCTAATTTTTCATTTAGGTTCATCATTTAATATTTACTTCTATTAACATTTCATTTGGAATTTTCTAATACTGACAGTTTATCTTAAGTCACCTAAAGTTTTTCTTTAGTTTACAAATATTTATTTCTGTTCCAGATTATTTATAATAAATCTTTGCTAATGATTTTTGGCTGTTTCACTTTTTAAGAAGTATTAAACTTATAAAATATGTCTTATTTTACATCTGTCTTATATTACATTCTAACTTATTTAATATTTGCTGACAAATAATAAAGTGGGATGTTCTTACTTTTCTTGTCATTTATGAGAAGGATCTCATTTAGTATAGGATCTAGAATAAATCTTGGCATATTATATTTGGGTGAAAAACTCTGGGACTGATCTGTCTTTACCAATGAGAGGAAGTCAAGAGCTTCCTACTTGAATCAGAGTATTGAGTCTACTTGAATCAGAATGAGTATTACTCTCCTCCAGCTGGATGGAAGTACTGCCTCACATCCTGTTCAGGTAAAAAATGCCAGGAAAAGTGCTGAGTGACCTCAAATGGTGTGCCTTCCACTAACTCAGAAGCAGTAAATACTGTATACCCACATTACTACATATCAGTTCAGTTCAGTCCCTCAGTCCTGTCTGACTCTTTGCAACCGCATGGACTGCAGCACTCCAGGCTTCCCTGTCCATCACCAACCACTGGAGCTTACTCAAACTCATGTCCGTCAAGTCGGGGATGCCATCCAACCATCTCATCTGTTGTCCCCTTCTCCTCCTGCCTTAAATCTTTCCCAGCATCAGGGTCTTGTCCAATGAGTCAGTTCTTCACATCAGGTGGCCAAAGTATTCAGCATCTTCAGCATCAGTACTTCCAATGAGTATTTAGGACTGATTTCTGTTAGGATGGACTGGTTGGATCTCCTTGCAGTCCAAGGGACTCTCAAGAGTCTTCTCCAAACCACAGTTCAAAAGCATCAATTCTTCAGCGCTCAGGTTTCTTTAGAGTCCAACTCTCACATCCATACATGACTACTGGAAAAATCATAGTCTTGACGAGACAGACCTTTGTTGGCAAAGTAAAGTATCTGCTTTTTAATATGCTGTCTAGGTTGGTCATACTAACTATAGCTACTTTTAAATTTCATAACTTTGTAGACTGGTAGAGTACAGACAGATGAGATATAATAAAGGTGGTTAAAGTGAGTGAAGTCGCTCAGTTGTGTTCGACTCTTTGCAACCCCATGGACTGTAGCCTACCAGGCTCCTCTGTCCATGGGATTTCCCAGGCAGAGTACTGGAGTGGGTTGCCATTTCCTTCTCTAGGGGATCTTCCTGACCCAGGGATTGAACTCAGGTCTCCCTCATTGTAGGCAGGTGGCTAAAGGAGATTAATAAAGGTACCCAAGATATGGATTAGTAACAGAGCTGAAATTAGCCTATTTTGTTTGGAATTTTTTGTGTTTTTAATTAGATTCTTTAGGTAAACAGATTGAAAAGGTTAAGTGTTTTCAGCTGAAATTTAGTAGACAAAATATTGTAGGAGTACCTCTAATAGGTAAGAATATAGGCAAGAATAAAAACTAAGCCAGAAACAGAAATGGGAGAAATGTTTTGTTTGTACATGAAGTTAACTATGCATGCTAAGTTGCTTCAGTCATGTCTGACTCTCTGCCACCTTGTGAACTATAGACCACCAAGCTCCACTGTCCGTGGGACTCCCCAGGCGAGATACTGGAGTGGGTTGCCATTTCCTCCTCCAAGGAATCTTCCAACTCAGGGATCGAACCCATATCTCTTATGTCTCCTGCATCGGCAGGTGAGTTCTTTACCACTAGAGCCACCTTGGAAACCTGCTAGAGTCATAGACAAAAACTTCCTATTGATTAGTCAAAGCAACATTATTTCTGAAGCAATGCATTCTACTCCATCCAGGGACCATCATTCTGGGAGCTTTTGGCCTATGCCCCAATCATGATGACCTCAAATATTGATTTAAGGTTTTATTGTCAGCTGTGACTATGAAGTCAGAGAAACTGACATTTGAAAAACAAAGTTTATTAGGCAATTTTAAACTTGGCTACTACAGAAACAGAAGGTATTAAGAAGAGGTGGAAAGAACACATAGAAGAATACTACCAGAAAGGTTTTAATGACCCAGATATTCATGATGGTGTGATCACTCATCTAGAGCCAGATATTCTGGAGTGTGAAGCCAAGTGGGCTTTAGGAAGCCTTCCTATGAAAACAAAGCTAGTGGAGGTGATGGAATTCCAGCTGAGCTAAAAGATGAAGCTGTTAAAGTGCTGCACTCAATATGCCAGCAAATTTGGAAAACTCAGCAGTGGTCACAGAACTGGAAAAGGTAAGTTTTCATTCCAGTCCCAAAGAAGGGCAATGCCAAAGGAATGTTCAAACTACTACACAAATTGCACTCATCTCACATGCTAGGAAATAATGCTCAAAATCTTTCAAGGTAGGCTTCAATAGCACATGAACCAAGAACTTCCAGATGTACTGCCTGGATTTGGAAAAGGCAGAGGGATCCAGAAATTAAATTGCCAATGTCTGTTGGATCACAGAAAAAAACAAGGAAATTACAGAAGAACATCTACTTTTGCTTCATTGACTACACTAAAGAATTTGACTGTGTGAATCACAACAAATTGAAACATTCTTAAAGACATGGGAGTCCCAGACCACGTCACCTGTCTCCTAAGAAACCTGTATGCAGGTCAAGGAACAACAGTTAGAACTGGACATGGAACAACAGACTGGTTCCAAATTGGGAAAGGAGTATGTTAAAGCTGTATACTGTCACTCTGCTTATTTATCTTATATGCTGGGTACATCATGCAAAATGCTGGGCTGGGTGATTCACAAGCAGGAATCAAGATTGTTGGCAGAAATATCAACAACCTCAGATATGCAGATTACACCACCCTTATGGCAGAAATAGAAGAGGAACTAAAGAGCCTCTTGATGAATTTGAAAGAGGAGAGTGAAAAAGCTGGCTTAAAATACATCATTCAAAAAATCATGGCATTCATTCCCACCACTTCATGGCAAATAGATAGGGAAAAAATGGAAACAATGACAGACTGTATTTGCTTGGGCTCCAAAATCACTTCAGACAGTTACTGCAGCCATGAAATTAAAAGACACTTGCTCCTTAGAAGAAAAGTATGACAAACCTACACAGTGTATTAAAAAGCAGAGATATAACTTTGCTGACAAAGGTCTGTATAGTCAAAGCTATGGTTTTTCCAGTAGTCATACATGGATGTGAGAGTTGGATCATAAAGAAGGCTGAGCACCGAAGAACTGATGCTTTTGAACTGTGGTTTAGAGAAGAATCTTGAGAGTCCCCCTGGACATCAAGGAGATCAAACCTAAAGGAGTCCATCCTAAAGGAAATCAACCCTGAATATTCATTGGAAGGACTGATGCTGAAGCTCCAATACTTTGGCTACCTGTGCACACAGCCAACTCAGGGGAAAAGACCCTGATGCTGGGAAAGATGAGGGCAGGAGGAGAAGGGCGTGACAGAGATGAGATGTTGGATGCCATCATCATCTCAGTGGACAAGAGTTTGAGCAAATTCTGGGAGAGAGTGAAGGACAGGGAAGATGGGCTTGCTGCAGTCCACAGGGTTGCAAAGTGTTGGACATGACTGAACAACTGAACAATAATAGCACTTAGTGAGTTGACCATTATGAATTGATTTTTAGAAAATTTGAAATTACCCTGTGAACCAAATAAATATTTAAATTAATGTGTATGCATAAAAAATTAAAAAGTTGTGCTAACTTCCTTTATGTTTCCTTTCCTCTTGAAAGGTTAGAGCCTCTGTATCACATGTGATTGGCCTTTTCTCAGACTATCAACATTAAAGAATTTATCTACAGATATAAGGACACCGTTTTCACTTAGAGGCCTCAGGAAAATCCCCTTTATCAAAACGTGTGTTAAATTTTCAGACCTTAAATAGACATGACACCCTTCTTCTTCACATTTGCCTTCATGCTTTTCTCGTCTGCTCAGTTATCCATCTATACAGATAATCCTGGTGCCCCTGTCATAGCCTTTCTGGCCACTTAATTTCAACTGTGGTGGACAGTTGTGGGGGCTCAGACTTATTTCCTGTCAAGAGCACATTTACCCATTACCTCATTTACAATTCAGGGCATCTTCACACGTTGTGTCCTTTGGTCTTCTAATGCTAAGTAATCTTGCTGTATACCTAAGCAAGTATAGCCCAGAAGTGTATGGTTAACACCCCCAGAGGAACCTTTTGACCAGTTAGAGGCAGGAGACAGTGTAATAATGCTCTAGCCTTCAGTGGTCAAACTATACAGAGAAGTATCCTGTGAGAGTGGTAAGGTATTTGATGGAATAGGGCACCTCCTTAGTCATGTTCATCATCCCACCAGCTTTTCCTCCTCACTTTCTCCTTCTCCAAACTTCTATTGTGGGATTACTTTTAATATAAAATACTTGTACTCAAGTACATGTCTCAGTCTATACTTTTGAGGGTTACTTTGTTTTTTTAAAGCAGTTGGTACAGAAGTGGTAGTAAAGAGTAAAAACACAAATGGATACAGATTCTAGACCGCTTGATGGTCAGAGAGTAAAAGGTGCCCTACTGATCAGGGTAATAATTCATAATCTTGGAAATCTTACAAGCATTCCAATACTTAGATTCAGCTCTTTAGTGAATTAGGATGCTGTATATGTAGAAGGGAAAACAACAGGAAACTTAATGAGTTAGGGATAACGTTTATAATGATTGTGGTCTGCTATTTTTGTTAACTGACTTGGAAGTCTTTGAAAATTATACAAACAGATTCTTGTCAGCCAACTATGAACACAGTATGTGGTGAGCCTTAATTCCTTATCTCCTTCTGTGATGGGCAACTGTCCCAAAGCAAATTTATGATTCACTAGTAAGCTGCAAGAGAGACTGAATGCATAGCAGACTACTCTCCTCTCATAAAGGCAGGTTGAGCAGAGAAAACTGAGTACCCTGACATAGAGGGAGTTACAAATGTCTGGTCCATGCAAGTATCTCACAGACAGGTAGATGCTTTGCTAGATAAGACTTGTTTTAAAGAAAACATGGCTTTGCTTCTTGTAATCTCTTCTGTTCCTAAACCAGGTTTAGTTTCTAACAGCTTGAGTGGGAAAAAGTCCTTTATTCATGCTCCAGGTCTCACCAAATTTTGATAACATTACTTTCCTATGGCCTCTGAAATCCTAAGAATAACTTTTCCCCTGACCTTGCTCATCCTTGAGTATCTCAGTACCTTTTTATGATTCAATTAGGAATAATCTATAGGTAGCCACTTCACTACATTCTCTTCAGAATATTTTCAGAGTATTCCTTCTAGTTATAGCCTAAATTATTACTGATAAAGCATTTGTTACCAGAAACAGCCCCAAGAAAACAAGAAAAGAAAATTAGAGTTTGGGTTTGATTAGGCATAGATATCCTCTTTCAGAGGGACAATAGGATGATAATCATCTAGAACTTTCAGTGACATCATAGTTCCTCAAAATATTATTGGTGGGTATCTGTGATGTCATGTCAGCACATGAAAATTTGGGAAATTATCATAGCTACTTAATTGCATTGGAGCAGTGGTGAGTGTGAGGACTGTAGACTGGCTGCCTTTAAATGTGAAAATTTATTAAAAACCATAGGCTACAGGCTTGAACATTCAGCTGAAAGAACTGGTAGAGAATCTCAGATAGCTTCTTGAGAGAACATAAAGGAGTCCATTACTTACATAGCTGCTATGAAAACATGATCCAAAATCAGATCCTATTCCCAATTGTGCTGGATGTAGAGATATATTACTTTGTCAAATCTTATGCTAATATTAGGGCATTGACTGAAATAGGTTGAGGTCATTAGCCACGACAGGAGAACATCTTATTAGGTAGAAGAAACTGAGAACTGTGTTTCTCTGAAATCTCCCAACTCTTGTTTGCTTGGGAAAGCAGCCTCTTCTCATCTAAAGAAATCAACTTTCCTCTGCTTAAAGCACTTTAAAGGATTTCACTTAGGGCAATTGCCTCTAAAGCACACTTTCATTACTCCAGACACAAAACAAGAACTAAATCCTGACATGGTTTTAGGGAAAATTTGAAGGTCTGTTCTGGAAGAGATGGGTTTCTCTGGTGGCTTGGATGGTAAAGAATCCACCTGTAATGCCAAAGACCGCGTTCTACCCCTGGGATGGAAAGAATCCCCAGAGAAGGAAATGGCTATCCACTCCAGTATTGCTGCCTGGAAAATTCCATGGACAGAGGAGCCTGGTGGGCTACAGTCTATGGGGTCGCAAAGAGTCAGACATGACTGAGTGACTAACACTTTCAGGAAGAGATAGATTATATATCAGGAGAGTTACAGAATCTGTCTGAGTTGTATGGAAGAAACCTTAAGTATATGTATGAAAAAGGATGATACAGAATTTTGATCAGAGAGAAAGAAAGAAGCTTTGGTTAGGCCAATTTCATCAATATGGTAGTATTGCCTAAAGTTTACTATTTAATATATTGTCTCAAACACTTGAGATCTCTACCTACTTCTCTTGTTAATTATAGTCTGGAGTCAATTCTTTCATGTATTTAAAAGTCTAATACTGTGATAATAGACAATAGGCTCCATTCCTATCCACAGAAAAATGGAAATGATGTTCACCTATTGCATACGATGCATTCACTCATACCTTAACCATATTTCCTAGGAGGGTTCAACAATCTTGAGATCTGTGTGAATATTCTCTTTTTAAGCCAGAAATGATACCAATGATAAGACTTCCCGGTTTTATAGGAACAGTGGAAGTCCAGGGTAGTAATCATGGACTTACTGAAGATAAAGGTGGGTAAAGTTTCTCTTTTAGAAGAGTGGAGAATAATAATTAGACCTTTAACTTGAATGAATATGTTATAATAGCTAAAGAATCACATAACCTTTAGGGATGAACTACTTTAGATGGTGTAACCATTTATGCATAAGAGGTATAGGTTCAGTAGAGAAATATGAATGGAGCTATCATAGTAAGAATTCAACTTAGTTACCTAAGTCTGCTAAAAGACCCAGAGCTTCTCGATTGAAGAGGAGAATGAGTCCCTTTGAGGATAAATCCATGAAAAACATCTGCATATTTTTGCTATAATGTTGGGTGACAATGTGTCAGAGAAAGAAAAAAACTTAAATATTTTGGGTTATTATTTATTGGCTTTGATACACTGAATCATTGAAAGACACACAAACACCATGACCCACTGTTATAAGAGAAGGTTTATACATATTACTTGATTAATGGAGGGTTAATGAAAACCTATGTTTCAGTGGATTCAATGGATCTATATTTTGTGTTTTTCCCCGTTTACTTATATGTTACAGGAATGACTACAGTTAGCCTTAACAGAATCTGCATATTGGTTTGCTGATTTGTGGGGAGAGGGCTGTTATTGTTGGAATAGTCTAGAAGCCTACTTTGTTTTATGGGAAGTCAGCGAGGTTCTTATATTAAAGCAAGTTAAGAACAATATAAAATTAGATGGTTAAACTAATGTTACAAATATATAAAATGCTCATGCTCAACATCACTAATTATTAGAGGAATGCAAATCAAAAGTACAATGAGGTGTCACCTGACATTGGTCAGAAAGGCCATCATCGATACAAAAATGCTGAAGAGGGTATAGAGAAGAGGGAACCCTCCTACACAATTGGAGGGAATGTAAATTAGTATAACCACTATGGAGAACAGTATGGAGGGTCCTTAAAAAACTGAAAATAGAGCTGTCATATGATCCTGCAATCCCATTCCTGGGCATATATCTAGAGAAAACCATAATTTGAAAAGATCATGCACCCCAATCTTCATTGCAGCACTATTTACAATACCCGGGATATAAAAGAAACCTAAATGTCCATCGACAGAGAAATGGATAAAGAAGATGTGGCACATTTATACAACAGAATATTACTCAGCCATAAAAAGAACAAAATAATGTCATTTGCAGCAACACAGATGAACCTGGAGATTGTCATAATAAATGAAGTAAGTCAGATGGAGAAAGACAAATATGATATTGCTTATATATGAAATCCAAAAAAAAATGGTACAAATGAACTTATTTTTAAGACATAAATAGAGTCATAGATGTAGAAAACAAATTCATGGCTACCAGGGGATGGGGAAGATAAATTGGGAGACTGGGATTGACATATACACAGTACTATATATAAAATAGATAACTAGCAAGGACCTACTATATAGCACAGGGAACCCTGCTTAATACTCTGTAATGGCCTTTATGGGAAAAGAATCTAAAAAAGCGTGGATATATGTATATGTGTAACTGATTCACTTTGCTGTATAGAAGAAACAATATTTGAAATTAACTATACGCCAATAAAAATTTTAAAAAAATCTATCTCCCTTCAACTCAAAAAATAAAAATAAAATGTCAACAGTATATATAGATATATGTTAACACATACATTTTATATTTTATAATTTGATTATATATAATTTGATTTCATATAATTTAATTTTATCTCTACTTTGATTATGCATAACATTGGATTATATATGCAAAATTTGATTTTATATATATGTACAAGATTTGATTATATACATAGTCATTTTGTATGTATGTGTATATATATATATGTATAAATAGATTTGCCTGCATGTGTATACATATAATTGGATTGTATATATAAAATATTCAGGTTAAATTCAATCTAGTCATAATAGGATAGCTTTTTACCACCATATTACTTGGGTCTTTTGGAAATGGATGTCTTCTTAATTCTGCAGAATACCTATACTCTAAGAATATGGGGTTTGGAAAAACTGTAGATAAGACATAAATCTTTCTTTTACCCACTGAAAATGTTGGGGGACAGTCCTTTGATAAAAGGCGTCATATATCCTAAGAGCTCTGGTTCTGGATTTGTTCCCTCTCTGGGCAGGAAATCAAGATTGTATGGGGGCTCAGATATAGGCTTATCATCACTTTAGCACATCTGTCATCTTAAGGCAATGATCAATCAACTAATAAATGTCCTGTCCTAACTTTACCACTTTTCCAGTTTTAGGACTCAGGGAAGGCATGGATCTTATACATCAGGAACTCTAGAAACTCTTGGTTGTGTAGAAATAGAACTGCTGAGAAATCAATAAAAGTCTTGCTTTTAACCTCTGTGGAGATATTACCACAAGGTCTAGAAGTCATCTAAAATCCTTAGCAGGGCCTCAGAGCTGCTCAGCAGAAAATGCAAAAGGAATATCCACATTTTTAAGGGACTAATGACATGATTCTTGTGTCTAAGCTAAAGCCTGGGTATACCTTTTTAAAAAGAAATGTTCCAGGCTGAATGAAGCTGGGTATAAGTAAAATAACCCCTTTGAATTTTAAAGTGCCTTTATTAAAATTCATGACTGCATAGCATATTTGTCTTAGGAATATGATAGAACGGAGTTCTGGTCTCAGTTCATCATCTAGCACCTGGAAGATTGTGGAAGAAAAACCTCCAAGTGTTTTGTTTTGTTTGTTTTTAAATCATGGTTAGATCCCCAGATTGCCTGAAGCTGGTGTAGGTGATATCAAGAAAGAAAGAAGGCAGAATATAGCTATTCCTGGAATGATATGTTTTCTCTATCACAAGGTGTCTGATGGTCAGTCATTGGACTCCAGAAAGGGTCAAGCTGGCCTCCCACTTACTTAGCGGATGGTTGTAAAGATATTTCAGAGAAAGTCATCATCAATACATGCAGGCACACAGCTGCAGTTAAAGTAAGCCTTGTTATCATTGCCAATTAAATAAATGGTTATTTGATGGCACTTTCATAATATGAACAAGAAATCCTGCAAGTTAAAACATCATTAAGAAAATTTTAACAGGTCTTTAATGCAAGTCTAGAATGTCAGTTTATGTGCTGAGGCGAGAGAATGAGTAATTATTTTGTTCAAGCAGCCAAAAAACTGGTAGGAAATAAAAATATGAATTGAGTTCTGTTCAATTGGCAGTTTGCCCACACTTCCTTATTTGTCAAGAAGTTTGCATAAAGTCGCAGAAACTTTTGCACCATTTTCAATTAAGGCATGAGATTTTGGCAAGTTACTTAATTTTTCAGGCAAAAAGATAACATCTAGCATGAACTTCTTATGAATTTTGTCGTAAGAAATAGAAAAATCTGAAGCCAGAGGCCCTTAAATACACTCTGATAGGAAATACAGATGTGGATCTCTACCACTGAGAACCTTGTAAGATCAGTTGTGAGTTAATGGCAAGCATTTATGCTCAGAGAGAAATAAAAAGTTGAGTTTCTGGCAAAGGTTCCACTATCAATGGCAAATAAGGTGAATAAGTAACATTTGTATTTTCAGATATGTCTTCATAGTGGGACAAAACCATTGAGATTCACAGTACAAATTAGCTATCAGAAAGCTTCATGGGAGAGAAATCATCAGCAACTTCTGTTTATTATTGAAAATGCATGATTATATAAAGAGTTGTAACATTTTTTCTTTCACAGTTTGAGTCATTGTGAGCCACAACATAGACTTGAATAGGAATAGGGTGTATAGGAATCATAATGAAGTTTGGCCATGTCTTAGCATGCCACAGTATTGTTGATGAGTAAGAGGTTTGCATTTGCATGACAACCTCACCAACTTGCTCACAGTGGACAGTGGTTAATCAGTAATGCCTACTAATCTTGATTCGGTAGTGAATGATAATAGAAGTTGGAGTATGCCTTGATATATGATGTACAAATTATATGCTAAGAGCCAGATTGTTTGATCTGAATTAGCAGGCTGTCCAAGGGAAATTCTACTCAAAATGTTTGTTGAGAATATCTATCACATATAATAATATTCAATATGTATAATAGTGTGTGTATATATATATACACACTATAGTATAATAGTATTGAAACACTATGTTAATATTTATTAATTTTATGTGTTATGTAACATAATAATATTTAAATATTATATGTAAAAGTCCTTTGTCTTCAAGGGACTTTTCAGTGATCATCATCTGAGGAAGCCTATGTTTACTATTGAAAGGTCAAAATCATGATACTATGTTATAAGATCAGAATTTAAGTGACTGAATTATGGGGATAATTTGCTTTATCACCAAGATTTTCATACTGCAGTTAGAAAAGTAACTGACATTTGGTATAGTTCAAAACAATATTCAAGTACTATCAGGGAATCCAGACCTTCATGCAACCAAAGAGTGAGTCAGAACTCTATCACCACTATCTCTCTTATTGAAATAGCAACACTTCCAGGTCAAGAGTGATATGTCCATCAGAAGTGTCTAAATGGGTGCTGACAATGTTCAGGAAGGACTCAGTGGCTCTATATTAGGATTAAGGAGCGGTTATTATATCATCTCCATGACTGGCAAGGGTAAAACAGCATTTATCTCTTCAGGAAAATTTTCTTCAATAAGAATAGCTCATGTCAAGAGAAATTCCTAGTGACTGATGGACGAAGACTTTGTGGAATCACATCATTTCTGATGTGTAATTTACCTGGACCATATTTCTTTGACAAGGTTCTGGAGGAGCAAAGCTCTTTATCTATACAGTATTTTCTAATTCACTTGATGAATGAGAATTCTGCTGCCCCTTGGTAGAATGTAGAGGTCATAGTTCCACAGCAAAAGATAAGCTTTAGGTAACTGAAGCCTTGAGTTTGTCTCTTCCAGGTAGAGACAGGAATCAGAAAAAGTCCCGGTTACAAAAGGTCATGAGAGGGAAGAGGTTCACCTTCCAGGAAGAGAGGGTCTGCTCATCTTTAAGGGGATGTGAATAATAAATAAATAATAACAAAGGATAGAAACAGTATGGACTGAACAGAAGCAGAAGATATTAAGAAGAGGTGGCAAGAATACATAGAAGAACCATTAAAAAAATCTTTATAATCCAAATAGTCACAATGGTGTGTGATCATACACCTAGAGCCAGACATCCTGGACTGTTAGGTCAAGTGGGTCTTTTAGGAAGCATCATTACGAATCTAGTGGAGGTGATAGAATCCCAGCTGAGCTATTCCAAATCCTAAAAGATTATGCTGTTAAAGTTCTGCACTCAGTACGCCAGCAAATTTGGAAAACTCAGCAGTAGCCACAGGACTAGAAACGGTCAGTTTTCATTCCAATCCCAAAGAAGGGCAATGACAAAGAATGTTCAAACTACCACACAGTTGCACTTATCTCACATGCTAGCAAGGTAATGCTCAAAATTATCCAAGCTAGGTCAGTAGTACTGAACCAAGAACTTCCAGATGTACAAGCTGGATTTAGAAAAGGCAGAGGAACCAGAGATCAAATTGAGAACATCTGTTGGATCATAGAAAAAGCTAGAGAATTCCAGAAAAACATCTACTTTTGTTTCATTGTCTACACTAAAGCCTTTGACTGCATAGATCACAACAAACAGTGGAAAATTCTTAAAGAGATGGAAATACCAGACCACCTTACTTGTCTCCTGAGAAATCTGCATGCAGGTCAAGAAGCAACAGTTAGAATTGGACATGGAACAACAGACTGGTTCCAAATTGGGAGAGGAGTATGTCAAGGCTGTATATTGTCACCCTGCTTATTTAACTTATATGCAGAGTACATCATGCAAAACACTGGGCTGGATGAAGTATAAGTTGGAGTCAAGATTGTCGGGAGAACTATCAGTAACCTCAGATATGCAGATGACACCACCCTTATGGCAGAAAGTAAAGAGGAACTAAAGAGCCTCTTGATGAAATTGAAAGAGGAGAGTGAAAAAGCTGTCTTAAAACTCAACATTCAAAAAACTAAGATCATGGCATCTAGTCCCATCACTTCATGGCAAATAGATGTGGAAACAATGGAAACAGTTACAGATTGTATTTGCTTGGGCTCCAAAATCACTTCAGACTGCCATGAAATTAAAAGACACTTGCTCCTTGAAAGTAAAGCAATGACAAACCTAGACTGCATATTAAAAAAACAGAGACATTAATTTGCCTACACAGGTCTGTACAGTCAAAGCTATGCTTTTTCCAGTAGTCATGTACAGATGTGAGAGTTGAACTATAAAGAAAGCTGAGTGCCAAAGAATTGATGCCTTCAAACTGTGGTGATGGAGAAGACTCAAGAGTTCCTTGGACAGTAGGGAGTTCAAATCAGTCAATCCTAAAGGAAATCAATACTGAATATTCATTGGAAGGACTTATGCTGAAGCTCCGATACTTTGGCCACCTGATGCAAAGAGCTAACTCACTGGAAAAGACCCTGCTCATTGGAAAAGACCAAGATGCTGAGAAAGACTGAAGACAGAAGGAGAAGGGGAGGACAGAGGATGCAAATTGGATGACATCACCAACTCAGTGGACATGAGTTTGAGCAAATTCCAAGAGGTGGTAAAGGACAGGGAAGCCTGTCATGCTGCCATCCATAGGGTTGCAGAGTCAAGGCATAACTGAATGAGCGAGCAAGAACAACAAGGGGATGTGTTCAAGACCAACAATACTTAAGTTGTGTTCCATATGGGGCTTCCCTCGTAGCTCACTTGGTAAAGAATCTGCCTGCAGTGCAGGAGACCCAGGTTCAATTCCTAGGTTGGCAAGACCCCTTGGAGAAGGAAATGGCAAACCACTCCAGTATCCTTGCCTGGAAAATCCCATGGACAGAGGAACCTGGTGGACGGCAACCCATGGGATCGCAGAGTTGGGCACAACGAATGACTAACACACTTTGTATTCCATACTAGGGTTTGCAGTGCTCTGCACAAGCTGAGAAAACAGCTGATTCTCTACCAAATACAGAATTCTAGGGGCCTGAGATTAGTGACTGATTTTAGGTATTTGGGGAAGGAACAGATGTTAGAAAAGAGGAATGCAGAGTTATTGGACAATACCAGCAGATAGTGACAAGTTCATATTGACACCTCTATTCAGGAGCTGCTGCCCCTTTGTCCAGCTTAGGAGACATCCAAGAATTCAAATAATTTCCATGGTGAAAGAACATTTCATTGACCAGGCTTAGGAAAATCCTTTCAGTGACCAAAATACCTCACAAATTGCCTAAGATGATTTTTTTGCTGTTATTGAGATGGGGAGGAAAGATTAGCACATGAATTTCTAGACTGAGCTCATTCAGATAAAGGCACAGTTTCTCTATGATATGTTTTATTGGTAAAAATAAAGTTCTTGTACCACTGCTAATTAATTATTAAAAAGAGAATCCATAATTGGAAAACAATTTGACATAACATTGTTAAATATGCTAAGGATTTTGTACTTGGATTGAGAGGGTAGGTGAGATCATGTGGACTTTTTCTACTCTTTGTGCCACTCAGATTCTTGTGTGAGAACCCTGGTTGCTTACTGACTGCTGTTTCAGGATAGGCAACAAGTGGAGATACGTTATACCACAGAAGCTTAAGAATGAACCTCAAGTTCCTTTTCTATTATCTCTTGTAGTAGTCCATACTAAGAGCAAAAGTGACAGGTAGATATATTTCTGGGATTGGTAAACTAGGAATATAATTCTGTTGTATGACAGAGACCTTGAGATATTGTATTAAACCACTGGCCATTGACACTGACCACAGAAGTTTGTGATATAGGATTTTGATCCAAACTTGAGTTATGATTTTCTTTTAATGTATGCTATAGACTGAGTGTGTTCCCCTTAATTCTATGTTGGGGCCTTTGGGAGGTGACTAGGTCATGATGGTGGAGCCCTTGTGAATGGGATTAGTGCCCTTATGTAAGAGACTCAAGAGAGCTCTCTTCTCCTGCCATCTGAGGACGTAGCAATTAGCCATCTCTGAACCAGAAAACAAGACCTCACCACACACCAAATCTGCGTGTGCCTTGATCTTAGACTTCCCAAATGCCAGAACTGTGAGAAATGAATGTTTGGCATTTGAGTCATCTAGTCTGTGGCAGTTTTTTGTTTTTAAATAGCAATTTGAAAAGACTAAGACAATGCACAAGGCATTTTTTTTTTTTTGAAGTACTTTAAATGGAGCACTCAAAGGGATATTTTCAAACCCTTAGTAAGATGAGATCAGCTTTTATGTCTCCCTGCATCCTCTCGTGACTTGATTTCAAGTCTTTTACATACACTATTAATCATAACTTGAAAAGACAGAAAAGCTAAGAGGAGGACTCTGCTTCTGAAATAGAAGAGGTTGGGGAGGCAAGAGGGTGAGAAGGGAGAAGCGCTGTCCAAACCACGAGAACAGGGCAAGCCTGAGGGAGATTTATTCATTGATCCAGTGCCCATTGTTATGGGGACTTAATTACTTCTCTGACTGCTTCCTTTCCCCACACCACCCTCATTTTTGGGAGGGTAAAATATTCCATCAGACTACATATACACTGCTGTGGAAGAGTGCACCTGGGTATCAGAGACTGAGTGGTGTCACTCATTCCAGAAGGCTCAGGTACTGATATGTCAATGAAAGCCTGATCTCCGTAGTAAGAATCAAACCTCAGAATACATCTTGCATCTTAAGAGTTCTTTAGCAAGGAATAGAATCAAAGTTATTCTTAGTGATACTATACATTCAAGTCTAGATTGTATGTTTGACAGAATTAACATATTCATCTATATACAATTTAGATATGAATTTTTGAAACTATACCTGATAGGCAGAAATAGAGTTGGAACACCTAGTGGGACCTACCTGGACTTTCCACGATAGCAACCCAAGCAGAAGCCACGGAAGTTAACTCTATATATAAAAAAAAAGCTTAATACCTTCTAAAACATGATTTTCAGCACTAAAGAAGGGACTGGGGCTAGGATTTCTTTAACCCAGGGATCCCAATCCTCTGGGCCAAAATCTGGTACCTCCTGGCAGATCAGCGGCAGCATTAAATTAGAAATAAATTTCACAATAAATGCAGTGCGCTTGAATCATCCCCAAACCATCTTCCCAACCCCTGTTCCATTGTAAAATTGTCTTCCACAAACTGGTCCCTGGTGCCAGAAAGGTTGGGGTGGTTACTTTAAAGAGTTTGAAATCACCTACCTGCTTCTTCTCTTGAGTCCAGAGCCAGCTGGCACCTCCAGACGAGCTGTCTTAGTATCTCTTCACACAGTTAGGTGTTATTCCTTAGTTATTTCCTCAGCAGCAGATTCTTGATTCCTGAGAAGACATTTCCTGTGAGTTTTCCTCTTTAACCAATTCCTGGCTTTGTTAACAAACTCACTGACTTGCTTTTAAGGTTGTGGACTCTCCCTCACTTGAGGCCAACTGCATCGCTCTGGTCAGCACCCTGTTTTCCAACAACTTTCACTCCTTTCACTCGCTTCAGACCCAGGCAAGGCGGGACTGAAGTCTTTACTCCAGCTTCACCTGTGCTGTCACTTAACATCCAGTGCCTGGGCCCTTCCACGGTGAAGCTGCTTGTCACCTCTCATGTTCCCCCTCTCAAAATTCTTGTTGTCCTTGCCACCTTCTAACAAAGTCGCTTCTTCACCATAGACTTATTATTCTAAGAACTCTTCTCCATTTCTTTAATGTTCTTTCCTATAATTTCCTAACATTTTCCCCAATAACCTTCCCCAAACTTCCTCTAGATGACGGGCTTCCCTGGTGGCTCAGATGGTAAAGACTCTGCCTGCCATGCGGGAGACCCATGTTTGATCCCCGGATCAGGAAGATCCCCTGGAGATGGGAACGGCTACCCACTCCAGTATGGTAGCTTTGAGAATTCCGTGGACAGCAAAGCCTGGTGGGCTACAGTTCAGGGGTTGCAAAGAGTTGGACACAACTGAGTGACTATCACTAACCTTCCACTAATTCCATGCTAGTTGAATTTTCCTTCTCCTAGCACATAGACACTCCATGTCAAAGCTATCAGCATTGTTCTCTGCAGCTAGACTCCCAGCTTATTTCTTGCTTTTTCCTTAAAACAAAACAAAACAAAGCAAAACAAAAAAAGCCAAAACAAAACAGTAAAGTCAATCAAACTGTAAGCTCTCTCCTTCGATGTATACCTGTTCATTCCTGGTTTGCAATCTTCTTCCCACAAACAAGTTACCAGGGTTGGAGCCCAGACATCCATAGTTTTTAAAATTCCCTAGGTGATTCCGATTTTCAGCCAAGGTTGAGAACCACTACGTATACCTGTTTTATATAGGGAGTAACTGTGCTCAAGTTCTTTGCATCCAGGCAGCCTTAATTAGCTGCACAGAAAGATCACTAATGTGAGCTGCCTCTGCAGTTAGGTTTTAGATTGATCTTTGCATCAAATAAGAAATATCTTTCTCCCCCACCAGCTTCTTAAAAGTTATTGACTTCTCTCATCATGGAGTCAAGGTAATTGACTCTACAGCTGAAGAAAACATTCCCAGTTCTCTGAGGCTGATGATTACCCACTCCATCTTCCTTGTTCATCATTATAATGGTTAAAAATCTTTGCCTTAAATTTAAACTAAACATTCCTCTGTTAATCTAAGCCTGTTTCTTTCATGTTGCTGCCCTGTGGACATTGAAAAAGGCCAATAAGCTTTCCTTTCATAGAATTGCTCATGGTAGTGAAGATATGAATCAAGCCACACCTTAGCTTTCTGTTTGCTGGTTAAATAATCCCCAATTAGTAAAGTTAAAGAAAATGAAAACTGTAAGGAACCTTAGGGATTTTCTAGTCTAATATTTTCAAACTTTAATTTTAAACAGTGGAGTACATTATTAAATGCAATCTTAATCATAACATGTGAAAACTGATACAAGTAAAACTTCAAGTGAAGTGCTCTGGGAGATTTTCCATGCAGTGGTAACTGAGGCACATAAAGGAACTTTGGTACTTGGCAAAATGGAGTTTGGGGAAAAAATTTTTTGTGTGTGTGGTCCAGCATTTCAATTGTATAGATAAGAAAGTCAAAGTTTAGAAGCTTTATGAGAATTTTTGATTTTCTAGTAATAATAGACATACTACTTTGGGGTAGTGCTATTAAGATGCTTAGTAATGTAAAAATGCTTAATGTATCCATTGGGAGGTTTATTTTTGGATTTTATTTTTATGGAACTGAGCCTTTACTTTGAGTAGTTGATGATAAACATGGACATAAGTTTATTCCCACTAATCAAAAAGTACCAAATTAGAGGAGTGCCTAATATCAGGGAATAGAAATAAAGCTCAAACACAAACAGTCTCTGAGCCTCTGTTCCTTAAACAGATCCAAGAGGCCTTCCCTCACTCCTGTAATGTCACCTTGTTGAAACAGTTACATATTCCTGAAGGATTTCATCCTAGTTTTGGGTTTGAGTAGTATCTGGAAGACCATTACTTCTTTAGTTAGACACTGCAACTTAGAGAGCTGAAAAATAAAAATTTAACCACTCTTTCAGCCTCTGGATCTTGATCACTCAGGGAGCAAGTGTATAATAGGATTCTACTGCTAGGAAAATAGAGCCTGCTAGGAAAATAGAGCCTGGGCATGCCAAATCAAGACATAGAGCTTCCAAAGACTTGATTTATTTCCTCCTCCACTCTCATTAAATTCGTTAAGAGAGGAACATTTTAAGTATTTTTTAAAAAATTTCCTGTGTCTCCATTCCTACCTTCCCTTCCTCCAAAATATTGAGTTCATAAAGGATAAACAAGCACAGAAGTAGCAGGGGATTTAGGTAATAGGACAAGGTGACAGCCAACCTCAGGAAAATTTACTATATGGTCAGGGCCAGGTCAAAACATAGGAACATCCTGGAAAGTGTAATAATTTGGAATTTTATCAAACAAATATTCTTTGCTATTTTGAACAGCATTTATTGAGATACAAGAACCTACTATATAGCACAAGGAACTCTGCTCAATGATGTGTGGCAAACTGGATGGGGAGGAAATTTGGGGCAGAACGGATACATGTATATTTATGGCTGGGTCCCTTCACTGCTCCCCTGAAACTGTCACAACATTGTTTGTTAATTTGTTATACCTCAATATAAAATAAAAGTTTTCTTTTTTTTAAAGAGGTCAAGTGCTTTGTGAGGAAACAGGGGGAAAGGATGATGCTCCTGGTTCATCTTAGTCTTTCTCCTCTCTATCCTCTATCATCTTGAGCAATTTTGCTTACCCTAACCCTAAGTACTTCTTTGGTAGCTCAGTTGGTAAAGAATCCGTGTGCGATGCAGGAGACCCCAGTTCAATCCCTGGTTTGGGCCGATCCCCTGGAGGAGGGCATGACAACCCCCTCCAGTATTCTTGTCTGGAGAATCCCCACGGACAGAGGAGACTTGGCAGGCTGCCGTCCATGGGGTAGAAAAAATCAAACATGACTGAGCACTGCACAACCATTAAGCAGGCACAGTCCCTTCAGGGAAGTATCAGCTTGGTGGATTAGTAGACCTGCTAATCTCATCATTTTGGTGGCAGGTGAGTGGCTATCCACCATCTGTGGTTTCTTGGGCACACCCTTTGTGTGTGTCTGGGGTGAATGAAGTCTTTACCCCAACCCATCTGCCTAAGAAGTTTATCAAATTATTCCTTCTACAGATGAGTGGAGATCTATTATTACTAGTGATATTATTGGTTTCCACTGTGAATTGGCCATATCTTCCCAGTTGAACTCTCTTAATCCACTTCTTTTTGGTATAATGTGTATCAAAGGGGTATACTTAGAAGGCTCCCTGAAGTCACAGATTTCTAGCTTCTGTCTTTAATATGGAGTTTAAGTTTCCTTGCTCTGCCTGTTCCTCAGCCTCTGGCCATAGACAGAACTTCATAGCCTTCCTCTCACTGGAGGAGTCCCTCTAGCACTGTCCAGATGCCAGGTAATGTCCTAAGTTCTTTACAGTTATTATCCCATTTATCTTCTTATAACAGTGCCATTACATGCATAAAATTGTTACTATCATCTTACAACCAAAGAAATGGAAGCTTTGAAAAATTAAGTAGCCCCCCTGAGGAGAAACAGCAGTGGGTGATGGAAATGTGATTTGAACTAGGAGCCCGTATATCTGTCCAGTTCTCTGTACTGATTCCCTGTGGTATTTCCTATAAAGCCTGCTTATATTCTCTTTAAAGTTTTCTATAAAACTTTTCTGGTAATATTTCCGTATGTTATCCTCTCAATAATATTCTGTTCCTTTTTAATCCGGATTCTCCTGAAAGAGTGTCTCATGCATCTATAATGCATTGTACACCTTCAGGAGTACCCTCACTATGCTTCAGAGAGAAAGAACTTGAGGCCTTGGAACTTCTATTCTTGCACCTCATCATTTTCCCGTGTGCTGTGCTTGTATATATATTTTAGGCCCAACCAACCAATTTTCCATTTGCAGCTATTGGATTACAGGTATTTCAAAATAATTTTTCCCGATTAATATTGTCTAAGTCTTTCAGAATCTGAGTGTCTCTTAATTAAAGAATACTTGGAAATTTGATGGACATATTTTTTAAAGACCTTTCCAAGTATTTGAGAAGATTAATGATTCACCTTGATCCTGGCAGACCACTTTGTGATGCTTCTCCTCTTCAGTCTTAGGTTTTGGTACCCCAGAGACAGACCAACTATTTTACCAGCTAAGAGTACTGGAGTGAGGACTATATATTAATATTTCAAACCCTCCTATGATGCTATCTCATGAGGCTAAAATTTAACAGAAAACATCTATAACTTTTCCATTTTCAATGTGATCTGCAAATCTCTCAAAAAAGCAAACCCAATTGTTAGTGGCATGATTTAATTATCACACAGCCAAATGATCACAATCTGTGATCTTTCAGTCTCCTAGGGGATTGGGCATTGTGTGATGAATTGTATTAGTCTCTTTCCAAGTTTTAACATTAAATTAACCCATTCTTAACTTCCTGGGTTAACTTCCATATAAATCCTTATATCAATTCAATATATTTCTAGGGTCCTGTAGATTTACTTGCTAGTTCTCCTAGTACCTAAGGGCACAAGGTGTCAGATTCTGTTGACTTACAGACATTATGTTTGGGAAGTTTTTTACCAGGTATGTATATATTTTTTCATTTTGTATGACATTTTTTCTTCCATCAAAATTTAGGCATATTAACAAACAATATCAAAAGGAACAAGGGTTAGGAAAGAAGAAATAAAGCTGACATTGATTTTGCAGATTGTGCTAAATGCCTTTCATTTTCCCCTTTGGTTCTTCATTCCACCTACTTCATTCTAGTTTATGCCAGGTCATTGACCTGAATGAATTGCATTCAAGCCCTCTGCTCACCCCATGGACAGAGAATACCATTCTCTTACTTATGAGGAGGCAGTTGGTCTGACACTTGCTTGTGAACTGGGTCCAGATGTAGAGCTGCCTGCAGATGCTGCCATGAAAACCCCTGAACCCCTTTATTTTCTGGCCTTTACTTGAATTCAGCCAATAGGACACATCAATAGAATATTGGAAGATAAGAGGAAATAAAGGCTGGGGTATGTTTCCCTAGTTTCGTCTCTTTGTCCCTCTAATAAACACCATGAATCTCACCGGGTTGCCCTTCCATACATTTATTCCTTGAGGTTCAGGTAACCACTGACCTACTTTACCCCTTCAGGCAAGGCAATGGTAATCACTCCATAGGTTATTAGCTGTGGTTTTTGCATCATGAAATTTTGCTTTCCCTAAATAAATTCTTTCCACTTTATAAATAGTTGCTATATTGTTCAATTCTCCTAAGTAACCCAGTTTTAGGGTGCCATCAACTTCCTACTGTGACCTTGATTAATGTGCAAATGCATGATTATATACTCAGAAAATACACCAATGAATATAGCAAGGTTGTTGTCATGTTAGGTATGCAAAAATAAGTTTTTTCATTTCTATAGCACAGTCGGAAATATAAAATGACAATCTTTGAAAGGTACAATTTGCAAAAAAAAACAAAACAACAAAAACCACATCAGCTCATTTAATGCAGTTCAGAATAAACCAAATAAATTTTTTCGAAGATTTCAAGGAGAAATGGCAAATCCTTATTGAAATATATATATATATACAAAATATATATATAATATATACATAATATATATTATGTTCATGGATTGATAGGATACAATGGGAGGATTTTAAAACATCTGCACAAATATTTTATACTTTTCCCTTTAAAAGACAGAAATTAATTCTAATCCTCCAGTGTAGATTGGATTTAGTGACTTGCTTTTAAGAAACAGAATATAGTAGAAGTGACTGTGTGTGACTAAGTCAGAAAAGTCAGTGCAGCTTCCTGTTTACTCTCTTTCTCTTGATCACTCTGAGGGAACTAGCTGTCATGTCATGAAGGCACTGAGGCTACCCCACGTAATGAGAAAATGAGGCCTCTAGCCAACATCTAGGTGAGGAAGCCATCTTGGAAGCATATCCTTCAGCCTCAGTCAAGTCTTCAGATGACTTACAGTAGAAACTCACGAGAGACCCTGAGGCAGAACTGCTCAGCAAAGCTGCTTCCCAATAAATTTTGGACTCACAAAAATTATGAGAAATAATATACAACTGTAACTGTTGTTTTAAGCTACTACACTTTGGGTAATTTGTTACATAACAATATATTGCTAACTAATACATCCAGTATAATAAGGTATCAATTATTCACAAATTGATCACTAGAATATCTAATAAAAATTCCAATATGTATTGTGTTTAAACTCACAAACATATTATAAAATCTATATCTAGACACAAATATTCACTTCTTTTCCTGAATAAAAGAAGAGAAATGAGATGACTGGCCCTAACAGATAGGAATGTTGATATTGGTGCAGGGATAAATACATCAATGAATAAAAAAGTCAACCCTGAAAAATAATTATAAGCAGACAGTTGATCTGTAACTGAAGTAGTACTACTCATCAGAGGGGAGAGAATGAGTTTTCAATAAATAACATGGAGGACAGATATAGTCTGTACAGAAACCAGCAAAACAAAAATGGATCCACTCTTGGTTTGAATTTCTGCAAGAGCAGACCCTGAGACAAGGATTTGGGTGCAAGCAGTTTATTTGAGAGATGAATCTTGGGGAAGCAGAGTCAGAGATTGAGAAAGTAAAGAAGGAAATAGATTAAGGCAAATAAAGAGTATGTTCATAAACTGATTGCCTCTTTGGACAAGGAGGACTCAGTCCTGCTGGGAAATTCCTGAGACACTCTGTGGAACACTTTAACATTTAAAGGATAAAGAAGCTGCATATGTATTGACAACCTCCTATCTCTCATTGGTTGATGGTTGATCCTAGGGCCAGGTAATGGTTGTTGATTGCTAGTAATAAACCACCCTAAGAATAGGTGCATTGAAAAACAAACAAACAAAAAACCAAAATGTTTTATCATGTTCATGGATTCTATGGGCAGGAACTTGAATGGGACAAATTTGGAGATGGCTTGTTTCTGCTCCACAATTCCTGGAGACTTTAATACTAAGAAGACTCAAATGATTGAGAGTGGCTCAAATAGAAGGGACCAGAAACATCTGGAGGATTCTTCCATCATATCTAGCACTTGATCTGGGATGAATCAAATGCCAGCAATGAGAGCACCTTTTGGTGGTCTCTTTATATGGCTCCCTCATATCCTAAAGGATTAGCTTTCTTATATTTCTTATATAAGGCCCCCAAAATGAGAAGAAAAAAAAAAAGGTAGAATCTGCATGTTAAATTCTTACCTAGCCTCAGAAAGCTTGCAGGATCACTTCTACTTCAATCAAGTCACCAAAGCCAGCCCAGATGCAAGGGAGGAGGAAGAGCCCCTACCTCTTGGTGTGAGGAGTGTCAAAGAATTTGGGGCCATCTTTAGAGCTACAACAGGTATTACCTCTTGGGAATTTGTGTTTTGCCTGTGTCTACCAGCTAAATATGGTCCCATGGTGAGAAAAAAGATCTCAGGCATACAGATGCAGGTGTCTGAGGTAGGCCATTGCTGGTATGTATAGAAATTGTCCAACAAGTTTGCAAGTGTCCTCTGGGGTAGGAACAATTGTATGAGGAGGGCTCCAACATTACTTTTCATTGTGTGTTTCATTTAGAGCTCCTTAGGCCCCAATTTAAGTTCCCCATATTCTATCTCTGGTTCTTAAAAGTATCAGCCTTTCACCACCTCAAAACAAAAATCCTAAAACAGTTCAGTGAGATAGAGTAGTCACTCTTGTTCAGTCAGTCCCAAGGATGAAATTAATATTCATATATCCCCTTTCCTCACCCTTATCCATACTTTCTACTATTGTAGATTTCTTGTCCAGTGAAGTGAAACAGATCTTTAGCCCCTCAAGGCCTGAACCTCTGCTTACCTCATCCTTATCATGCCCATTTACTATTATCACCAAACATGCAAGGTACAAGGGGTATACCAGAGGACCTAAGTATTCCAGACATAATTCTGTCCCAATATAAAGCAGCAATCTCAGCTCCTCATTTATATTCACTGGCTGTATTTTTTTTAGCCAGTATAGGAACTTTTTTCTTCATTTTTGCCTGTTGGTCCACTGGAGCTCACATTGATCAGATTCAATTAAATACTTACTATAACCCTCGTTATCCTTCACTGAAGCGCCAATACTTTGGCCACCTGATGCAAAGAGCTGACTCATTAGAGAAGACTCTGATGCTGCAAAAGATTGAAAACAGGAGAAGGGGACGATAGAGGATGAGATGGTTGGGTGGCATCACTGACTCAGTGGGCATGAGTTTGAGCAAGCTCCGCGAGATGGTGAAGGACAGGGAAGCCTGGTGTGCTGCAGTCCATGGGGTGCAAAGGGTCAGACATGACTGACTGACTGAACAACAATCACCCTAGTAGTACCCGTGGGAACCAGGACCTCTAATCTAGCAGAGCCTAAAGTTATGAGTATGGAAATGACAAATTTGACAACTGGATCACATAGGTTTATGGTAAGGAAGATTAATCCTATTTATAGCCTATGGTTTCTGGTTATATTTGATACTCAGAAAATAAAAAGGCAATTGGTTTATCATAGCTATCACAGTTTAAAGGATAACCCTCTAAACTTGCAGAGTGTTATCCCAGGCTAGTACTTTAACTTAGTATTAAAAGAGCCACTGTAAAATTTTGTCAGGCCTGCAGCTTCCTGGTGATATGGTACACACTCATCTTTCATAATGTACTTATTGTTCCATCTCCTTTGATATAAAAATGGGTCCTTTTCTGAAACTATCTTGTGTAAGATTCCTTGTTAATAAATTAGAACTATGTTAGCCCTCAGGTAGTTGTTACTGACAGAAATGCTGTGACCCGGGAATACAAACTCAACCAGAACACATACATATTCCAATTATAATAGATTACTGCAGTCCCCAGAGTTGAAAGGTTCAGATGTAATCAACCTTCCAATCATGTGGATAACTTGTTCTCCTTTAAAGATGGCATTTTGAGAGTTCTGCATACATTTTACTGCTTACAATTTGGATATTCAACAGTGATAATATCTGTGTTAGCCTTGATGGGAGGGAGTCCATGTACAACCTTTATCCTTACCACCTTAACTATTTCATTCATCATCCCATTGTACTAGCACTGGGCTAGGTAGCCAAAGACAGAGGTTGACTGACCTTTACTTTGGTGGGTCACTCTTTTTACCTGGTTTTTCAGTGCCTCCTCTGCATTATCTGGCATCAATTAACCAAAGAAATCCTCACACTCCTTGCTTATTCCTTTTGGTCCTTTCACATCCTTCTTCCCTGGAATTCCTTGTCTCTGATCTTCTAATCTTTTTCTTTCTAGACCCTGACCATTTTTATTTTCTGCCCAAAAGTCCGTGTAGTTTCTCTACCCAAGAACTTTCTGTCTTGGTTCTATCCAAGAATCCTTAGCTCTTACAACTTACCCCCTTCACATAAAGTGAAAAACAAGTCCAGTACTTGAGTTTCTGCCCATAAGCATTTCCCTTCACAATTGTTTTGCAGAAACAGTTTTGAATGAAACTGCAGTATGGCAGTTGTCAAGTTTAAACTAGGACTGATATATAGTGCCCAACCATCTGTAATTTGTCTAGGTTTTTTCTTTGTATGTCAGCTGGCCATAAGGAAACTCCAATGAGACCATAAGTGTGAGCTGATGGAAGATACCTGTGCAACAGCGGGGCTTGGGTTACATCTTTGTGTAACTAAGTTGTTCCCTTGGGACTCCAAATGTCCTGTTGTTATCATACAGTAAAGATTGTTTTTGCTCTAAATCAATCTTAAGGCAGTGGACTTGACAACACTCAGCTTATAATAAATAACTCTGGTGGATAGACCCTCAATGCTTGCTTGGGGCTCCACTCAAGACTGGTAGCCTTGTACTTCATTTGATAGGGTTCAGAAGATCATTTCCACAGGTGGTATATACTCAAGAGTTCTACAAAATGTATGCTTTTTTAGTGTACAAGTTGCAATAAGTTGTCCTTTTTTATTGAAGAGGATGTTCTGTATGCTCCAGATCTTTGGACCTTGTGTTAACTAAGGTCCAACTAGAAGCAAACCCTGAGACTGGATTAGGTGTGCAAGAGATTTATGGGAGGGAGGGTACTAGTGGAAGGTTAAGGGGAATAAGCTGGAGCGGGCAGTGCAGGGCTTCTGAACATGATGCAAGTCTGACATCTGTGATAAGAGAAGGGAAATTAAGGAGGACTGGGAAGGAAAACAGACTGAACACAGTTCTAAGAAAATTGTGGTCAGGCTTATATCAGTCATGGGATTCCCTCACAGCTCAGTTGGTGAAGAATCTGCCAGGAGTGCAGGAGACCCAGGTTCAATTCCTGGATCAGGAAGATCCCCTGGAGAAGGAAATGGCAACCTACTCCAGTATTCTTGCCTGGAGAATCCCATGGACAGAGGAGTCCATAGGGTGGCAAGAGTTGGGCATGACTTAGTGACTAAACCAGTCAATACTTATATAAGTAATGGGTCAAAATTACCCATTAGTGCAGTCAGCCCACACACCACAGAAATGGGTCAGCATTTACATGTCCACAGTGTTCAGTTACTGACTAGGGGAAACAAGGTACTGCACAATAGCAGTGGTGGTTCCCAGTGGTGACAAGCCGATATTCTCAGGCAGTTATGCTCCCTGCAGACAGTTCTCTTAAAGCAGATCTAAGGGCCTCCCTGGTGGTCCACAGCTCAAGACTTTGCTTTCTAGTGCAGGGAGTTTGATCCCTGGTTGGGGAGCCAAGATCCCATATGCTCATAGCCAAACAAAAACAAAACATTAAGAGAAGCAATATGGTAACAAACTCAATAAAGACAAAAAGTTGTCCACATTAAAAAAAAAAAAAAAAAAGGGTGGGGGGAGATCTGAATGGTACATTTATGACTGCCACAAGATCTCTAAAATCTTCAACAACCTCCGACTCTTGAGAATTACCTCCTATCTTCTTACATACACACGTCTTACCAGGCCACCTAGAACACATGCCACTTTCATGATCAGTAGGTCTAATTTTAACATGTCAATATAGTGGACTAGTGTAATGGCCTACAGGATACTGAGATGACCTAGGTGCTGTACTGTATTATGGCAGATAGGAGGAGGGCTAGCAGAACCATATAGCAAGACGGTGAAAATGTTTGGCCATCTATCCCAGGTGAGTGCACTGTTTTTTGATTCTTCTTTCTGATGAGTATTGAAATGAACACATTAAAGAAATCAATAGCTACTACAAATCAGAGGCTGTGTTCATCTGCTCTAGCAAAGATATGATCTTTAGCACAGCATCTATGATTGGGGCTACCATTTGTTAAGTTTACTGCAGCCTATCACCATCTGCCATATCCATCTGGTTTTTTGCAGGGCCATACTAGTGAATTAAACAGAAATAGGTTGGAAACAATTGTCCCTTATCCTTTAAATCTTCAATTCTCTGAAGTTCCAGCTGGGTTATGATATCACTTACAATTTAGTATCTTGGCTAGGGGAGTACAGTTTCAATTGCTTCAATTTTGCCTTTTCTATTATAAAGGCTCTTACTCCACAGGTTGGAAAATGAAGATGAGAGTTTTTTTAGCTGCTAAGTCTGTTTATTCCATTTAAGGACTAGTGAAATGAACACAGAATAGACTGCAGACCTCATGGACCCTCTGTGAGATACTTATATGTATTGGGTCTATAGGACTCATGATCTCCATTCTGTAACACCCTAATGGGGGCAAAGTTGGCATTTTTGCACCTTTGGTATTCCTGTCATCTCAGATCCTGTATTCAATAGCCCACAAAAGCTCTGAGTATTCCTCTTTCTCCAGTACATAAGCTACCTGAATTAATGTAGACCTTTAGGAGGAAGTACTGGGGGGATACTTGTACATACTTGCAGTAGGACTGTAGGGTCTTTCCTGACCTGTACTTCAATAGATGGACTCTGAGAAACAGCTCAAATCAGGAAACTGGGCAAGGGTTTGTGATTTTACATCGAAGCACTGACAGCAGTCTTCTGCTTTCTATCTTAAAAATCTTTTTAAAAATTCCATAATAAAGAATTTGATCATCTTCTTATATATTTCCCTCATACAGATACTATGGTCTCTTAGCTACAATGAGGAATTCAGTGAATCAAGGCCATCAACGGGTTGCCATTCCATTCATGTTGACCATTTGATAATTATCACCACTGTTCCTCTGATTAGTATGTGTCACCATTTGGACTCTGCTTTGTGGAATTCTGTCATCTCTATTGACACTAAAGAGTCCAGTTCAATAATGATGTCTTCTGTCCTCCACTATGGTATACAGAGAGCTTGTTAGTATTTTTATTATTGAAATATAGTTGAATTACAATTTTTTATTAGTTCTAGATGTACAGCATAGTGATTCAGTATTTTTGTAGATTGTACTCCATTATAAGGTATTGGCTATAATCTCCTGTGCCATATAATACACCCCTATTGCTAACTTGTTTTATGCATATCTGTTTATATTAATATCTGTCAGTTCCATATCCCTAATTTGTTCCTCTCCCCTTTGGTAATCACAAACTTGTTCTCTATATCTGTGAATCTGTTTCTGTTTTACATATATATATATATTCATTTGTATTATTTTTTATATACCACATATTAATTGACATCATATACTATTTGTCTTTGTCTGACAACTCGTTAAGCATACTATTCTCTATTATGGTCTATTAACATTGTTCCATATGGCAAAATTATTGTGGCTGAGTAATATTTCATTGTGTATCTATACCACACTTTATTAATCCAATTATCTGTTGATGAGCACTTGGGTTATTTCTATCACTTGGCTACTGTAAATAGTGTTGCTATTAACATTGGGGTGCTTGTATCTTTTTAAATTAATATTGTTTTAAATTTTTCAAGATATACATTGGGAGTGGAATTGCTAAATCATATGGTAGTTTTATTTTTACTTTTTTGAGGAAGCTTCATACTATTTTCCACAGTGGCTGCACCAGTTTACATTCCCACGAACAGTGTATTGTTTCCTACAGTTTTATGGCTTCAGGTCTTTAAAATATTTTGAGTTTATTCCTGCATATGGTGTGAGGAAATGTTCTAATCTAACAGTTTTACATGTGGCTGCCCAGTTTTTCCAACACTATTTGTTGAAGAAACTGTCTTTTCTCCATTGTATATTCTTGCCTACTTTATCATGGATTATTTGATCATAGGTACATGTGTTTATTTATGGACTCTCTATTCTGTTCCATTTATCTATATGTCTGTTCTTCTGCCAGTATTATACTGTTTTGCTTACTGTGTCTTTCAATATATTTGAAATCAGGGAGGGTGATACCTGCAAGTTTGGTCTTTTACTCAAGATTTGTATGGCTATGTGGGGTCTTTTCTGTTTCCATATGAATTTTGGGATTATTTGTCCTAGTTCTGTGAAAAATGTTGTTAAGGATTTTGATAGGGATTACATTAAATCTGTAGATTGTTTTGGATAGTATGAACATTTTAATAATATTAATTCTTCTAATCCAAGCCACTAGATATCTTTCCATTGCTTTGCCCTGAAGTAACTATCCTATAGGCAGCACATTAAAGGACCTTATTTTCTCCAATCAACCATGCTATGTGTTTGACTGGACATTTAGTCCATTGACATTTAAAGTAATCAGTGAAAGATACATTGTTCAGTTGCTAAACTGTGTCTGACACTTTGTGACCCCATGACCTGCAGCACGCCAGGCTTCCCTGTCCTTCACAATCTCCTGGAGTTTGCTCAAACTCATGTCCATCGAGTCGGTGATAACATCTAACCATCTCATCCTATGTCGTCCCCTTCTCCTCCTGCCTTCAATCTTTCTCAACACCAGGGTCTTTTCCAGTGAGTCGGCTCTTTGCATCAGGTGGCCAAAGTATTAGAGCTTTAGCATCAGTGCTTCCAATGAATATTCAGGGTTGATTTCCTTTAGGATTGACAGGTTTGATTGCCTTGCTGTCCAAGGGACTCTTCAAGAATCTTCTCCAACACCACAGTTCAAAAGCATCAATTCTTTGGCATTCAGCTTTCTTTAGAGTCCAACTCTCACATCCATCCATGACTACTGGAAAAGCCATAGCTTTGACTAGACAGAACTTTGTCAGCAAAGTGATGCCTCTGCCTTTTAATATTCTGTCCAGGTTTGTCATAGCTTTTCTTCCAAGGAGCAAAAATCCTTTAATTTCATGGCTGCAGTCACCATCCACAGTGATTTTGGAGCCCCCAAAATAAAATCTATCAGTGTTTCCTCTTTTTCCCCATCTATTTGCCATGAAGAGATGGGACTAGATGCCATGATCTTCATTTTTTGAATGTTGAGTTTTAAGCCAGTTTTTTGACTCTCCTCTTTCACTTTCACCAAAAGGTTCTTGAGTTCCTTTTCGCTTTCTGCCATAAGGGTGGTATCATCTGCATATCTGAGGTTATTGATATTTATCCTGACAGTCTTGATTCCTGCTTGGAGTAATCCAGCCTGGCATTTTGCATGATATACTCTGCACATAAGTTAAATAAGCAGGGTGACAATATACCGTCTTGCCCTACTTCTTTCCCAGTGTTTAACCAGTCTGTTGTTGCATGACAGGTTCTAACTGTTGCTTCTTGTTCTGCATACAGGTTTCTCAGGAGGCAGGTGAGGTGGGTTGGTATTTTCATCTCTTTCAAAGTTTTCCACAGTGTGTTGTGATCTACACAAATGCTTTAGCATAGTCAATGATGCAGAAGTGTTTTGTTTTTTTTAAATTCCCTTGCTTTTTCTATGATCCAGTAGA
This sequence comes from Cervus canadensis, assembly GCF_019320065.1. NCBI lineage: Eukaryota > Metazoa > Chordata > Mammalia > Artiodactyla > Cervidae > Cervus > Cervus canadensis. The sequence continues at coordinate 59,773,854 of NC_057391.1, read as the reverse complement.
TGTTGGCAATTTGATCTCTGGTTCCTCTGTCTTTTCTAAATCCAGCTTGAATATCTGAAATTTCTTTGTTCATGTACTGCTGAAGCCTAGCTTGAAGGATTTTGAGCATAATCTTGCTAGCATGTGAAATGAGTGTAATAGTACTGCAATTTGAGAATTCTTTGACATTGCCCTTCTTTGGGATTAGAATGAAAACTGACCTTTTCCAGTCCTGTGGCCAGTGCTGAGTTTTTCAATTTTGCTGGAATGTTGCATGTGGCACTTTAATAGCATCATCTTTTAGGATTTGAAATAGCTCAGCTGGAATTCCATCACCTCCACAAGCTTTGTTCCTAATAATGCTTTCTAAGGTCTACTTGACTTCACACTCCAGGATGTCTGGCTCTAGGTGAGTGATTACACCATCATGGTTATCTGAGTCATTAAGACCTTTTTCATACAGTTCTTCTGTGTATTCTTTTTTTTTTTTTAATTTTATTTTTATTTTTTTATTAGTTGGAGGCTAATTACTTCACAACATTTCAGTGGGTTTTGTCATACATTGATATGAATCAGCCATAGATTTACACGTATTCCCCATCCCGATCTCTTCTGCTTCTGTTAGATCCTTGCTGTTTCTGTCCTTTATTGTGCCCTTCTTTGCATGAAATGTTCCCTTGATATCTCCAATTTTCTTAAAGGAATCTCTAGCCTTTCACATTCCATTTTTTCCTCTATTTCTTGGCATTGTTCACTTGAGAAAGCTTTTTTATCTCTCCTTGCTATTCTTTAGTGTTCTGCATTCTGATGGGTATATCTTTCCCTTCCTCCTTTGACTTTCACTTCTCTTCTTTTCTTAGCTATTTGTAAGGCCTCCTCAGACAACCACTCTGTCTTCTTGGATTTCTTTTTCTTGAGATTGATTTTGGTCACCACCTCCTGTACAACATCATGAATCTCCATCCTTAGTTCTTCAGTCACTCTATCAGAGCTAATGCCTTGAATCTATTCATCACTGTATAATCATAATGGATTTGATTTAGGTCATACCTGAATGGCCTATTGGTTTTCCCTACTTTCTTCAATTTAAGCCTGAATTTTGCAATAAAGAGCTGATGATCTGAGCCATAGTCAGCTCCAGGTCTTGTTTTTGCTGATTGTATAGAACTAGAGCTTCTCCTTCTTTGGCTGCAAAGAATATAATAAATCTGATTTTGGTATTGACCAACTGGTAATATCTGTGTGTAGAGTCATCACTTGTGCTGTTAGAATTACTTATTGCCATTTTATTACTTCTTTTCCAGTTGTTTCTCTAGTTTTTTCTGTTTATTCTTTTTGGTTTTCATTTTGGTTTGATGATTTTCTTCTGTAGTTTTCTTGGGTCCTTTGCTCTTTGACTTTTAAGTATCTATTGTAGATTTTTGATTTGTGGTTACCATAGGATTCATATATGTTGACCAACTGCTATATATACTTGATTTAAACTAACAGTAACTTAAGTTCAAACACATACTAGAAGATACATTTTTTACTCCCTTCCCCTACATTTTGCTTTTGATTTCTTATTTTACTTCTTCATGTTTATTCCTTAACTGTTTATTGTAGTTACAGTTGCTTTTGCATTTTTTGTCTTTCTTATTCAAGTGATCTTCAATCTTTAACATATATCTGCCTTTCCTGATGGAGTTTTCCCTACCCTATAGATTCTTACATTTTCATATTTAGAAAAGACCCTTCAACATTTCTTTTAGGATAGGTTAAGTATTGATGAACCCTTTTAGTTTTTGTTTACCTAAGAAGTTCTTTATCTCTCCTAATCTAATGACAGTCTTGCCGGGTAGAGGATCCTACGGTGCAGGTTTTTCCTTTCCGTGTGTTCTCTCACTCCCTTCTGGCCTGCAAAGTTTATGCAGACAAATCAGCTAACACCTTGTGGGTATTCCCTTTTATTTGACTCTTTGTTTTTCTTTTGCTGGCTTTAGAAGTCTCTGTCTTTAACTTTCACCATTTTCATTGCTATATGTCTTAGTGTGCATCTGTTCGGGTTTTTCTTGTTTGGAACCCTCTGTGCTTCCTGTAACTGGGTATCTGTTTACTTCTTTAGGTTTGGGGAGTTTTCAGACATAATTTATTCAAATACATTTTCACTCCCCTTCTCTCTCTTCTCTGTCCAGAACCTCTATAATGCACATGTTGGTACATTTAATGTTGTCCCAGATGTCCCATATATTACTTTAAAAAATTTCTTTCTGTCTGCTGTTCTGATAGGTGATTTTCCTAATTTCATCTTCCAGATTACCTACTTCAGTGTCTTAGTCTGCTAGTCTGCTATTTATTCCTTATAGTGTTTTCTAATTCAGACATTGGGTCTTTTTTATATTTTCTAGTTCCTTGCTAAAATGATCTGTGTTTATATTAATCCCCTTTTCTAATTCAGTTAGCATTTTTATTACCAATGTTTTAAATTGTTTATCTGGTAAATTGTTTCATTATTTATTTTTTTCAAGGGTTGTCTCTTGTTCTTTCAATTGATGTTAGTTCTTCTGCTTTTATTTTTTCATTTTAATTAACTTTCCCTGCTCCTATGGGCTTAGGTGAAACACTCACCCATTACGGTCTTGAAGGTGTGTTCTTATGTGGGAATGTCCCATGCAGACTGTGTGCCATCAATGCCTTTGGAGGGAGGCTTGGATTTGATGTTGATGCCAGTCACTTTCCTTATTGTGTGCTGGCAGCTGTCACCTTGATTGTGGATGAGGGGTGGAGATGGAGAAGCAAAAACCTGGGCATGGTGTGAGGTGGGAGTTCCTCTTTGCTTAGTGGCCATCACCACTCTGTCAGGGGTAGGGTCTGCTCCTAAGATGCTGGAGCACAAGCCCAGAGGGTCAGGCTTTAGCTGTTGCTTTTCCTTTAAGCAGTATTTCCCCACCCCCCACCCCCACCCCACACCAGGACATTTGCCTCACAGTAGGGGAGTGCTGAAGACTTTTTTTTTTTTTTTTTTAAGTAGTGAGCATAGTGGCATTGTTTTACATCTTCTTGACATGTGACTAAATAGCATCCAAAACTTCATGCTTTTGGATTCAATCTGTAGTAACATGTTTTGGTAGGAATGTATACAGAAAACCCAGCTTCAAAAAAATATGTATTTGGAAAAGGGAGGGAGATTATAATAGCCTGTTTGGATATTTGTGAATACTTTTTAGTACTACACTAAAACTTGACAAGCAGTGGTTTCTTAAAACATAGTTGTGATATGGAATTTGAAATAATTTCCATGAACTTTGCATCCTATTACATTAAAATCTGTTAGCTCTTTGCACAGCAAAGGAAACTATAAGCAAGGTGAAAAGACAACCCTCAGAATGGAAGAAAATAATAGCAAATGGAACAACTGACAAAGACTAATTTCCAAAATATACAAGCAGCTCATACAACTCATGGAGAAGGAAATAGCAACCCATTCCAGTACTCTTACCTGGAAAATCCCATGGACAGAGGAGCCTGGTAGGCTATAGTCCATGGGGTCGCAAAGAGTTGGACACGACTGAGCAGGTTTACTACTTCACTTCATACAACTCAGTACCAGAGAAACAAAAACCCAGTCAAAAAGTGCAAAAAAGACCTAAACAGAGATTTCTCCAAAGAAGATATACAGATAGCTAACAAACACATGAAAAGATGCTCAATATAGCTCATTATTAGTCAGTCAGTCAGTCAGTTCAGTCGCTCAGTCATGTCCGACTCTTTGCGACCCCATGAATCGCAGCATGCCAGGCCTCCCTGTCCATCACCGACTCCCGGAGTTTACTCAAACTCATGCCCATCGAGTCGGTGATGCCACCCAGCCATCTCATCCTCTGTCGTCCCCTTCTCCTCCTGCCCCCAATCCCTCCCAGCATCAGGGTCTTTTCCAATGAGTCAACTCTTCGCATGAGATGGCCAAAGTATTGGAGTTTCAGCTTCAGCGTCAGTCCTTCCAATGAACACCCAGGACTGATCTCCTTTAGGATGGACTGGTTGGATCTCCTTGCAGTCCAAAGGACTCTCAAGAGTATTCTCCAACACCACAGTTCAAAAGCATCAATTTTTTGGTGCTCAGCTTTCTTCACAGTCCAACTCTCACATCCATACATGACCACTGGAAAAACCATAGCCTTGACTAGATGGACCTTTGTCGGCAAAGTAATGTCTTTGCTTTTTAATGAGAAATGTAAATCAAAACTACAATGAGATATCACCTCACACCAATCAGAATGGCCATCATCAAAAAGTCTACAAACAATAAAAGCTGGAGAGCGTGTGGAAAAAAGGGAACCCTCCTGCACTGTTGGTGGTAATGTAAATTGCTACAGCCACTATGGAAGACGGTCTTGAGATTCCTTAAAAAACTAGGACTAAAACCACCATATGACCCAGCAATCCCACTCCTAGGCATACATCCTGAGGAAACCAAAATTTAAAAATACACATGTACTCCAATGTTCACCGCAACACTATTTACAATAGCTAGAACACGGAAGCAATCTAGATGTCCATCAACAGATGAATGGATAAAGAATTTGTGGTACATATGTGAAAGTTGCTCAGTTGTGTCTGACTCTTTGCAACCCCATGGACTGTGCAGTCATACACAATGGACTATTACTCAGCCATAAAAAGGAATGCATTTGAGTCAGTTCTAATGAGGTGGATGAACATAGAGCCAACTATACAGAGTGAAGTAAGTCAGAAAGAGAAAGATAAATATTGTATACTAATGCATATATATATATGGAATCTTGAAAGATGGTACTGAAGAATTTATTTGCAGGGCAGCAATGGAGAAACAGACAGAGAACAGACTTATGGACACAGGGAGAGGAGAGGAGAGGGTGAGATGTTTGGAGAGAGTAACATGGAAACTTACATTACCATATGTAAAATAGATAGCCAATGGGAATTTGCTATATGTCTCAGAGAACTCAAACAGGGGCTCTGTATCAACCTAGAGGGGTGGGATGGGGAGGGAGGTAGGAGGGAGGTCCAAGAGGGAGGGGACACATGTATCTATACCTATGGCTGATTCATGTTGAGGTTTGACAGAAAACAGCAAAATTCTGTAAAGCAATCATCCTTCAATTAAAAAATAAATAAATTAAAGAAAGAAAAATAAATAAAATCCATTAGCTCACTGTGAACTTTTAAATAAATCTTTGTCATGCATGATCTTGAAACATCATACATTGATACATTTACAAAATATTAGCTCACTGACTTTAGCAGATCATCTAAATGTTTATTCATATAATTATACAATATTAATAAAATCATGTTCTTTTTTTTAAATCACATTTTTTAATGAAATCGCTGATCTCAGAAAATCTTGAGGTTGAGAAGTGTTCAAGCTCAGTATATAATATATACATTTCCCACGATTCTAACTTTTACTTTAAACTTAAATTGTCATCACTGGCAACAAATACTTTATTTTCTTTGAAATGGCAGGGTTACATTGTTAATTTGAGAAAATGACTGCCAAAAAACCAAGTTTGAATAACCATCTTTTGCCTGTCAGTTGTTATTTCAAGAAAAAACCCTGTTCCCTTAAAGAGACTTGTTCAGCTTTCAAGTAAAATAATTGCAGAAGTGCTTTTCCTTGATATGATGATCATACTTTGGTATGCAGCAAAAGCTTTATTCATATTTACTGTTTTGTCACATAGAGTATTAAAAATACACTTACTCCAGTATCAAGATTTTTAAGATTAATAATATAATAGTTTTGACTGCTTCATCAAGAGCTTCGTTAGAAAACTGACTTTTAAAATTGGCAGTGGAGAATTATAGTACAGTTTGGTGTAAATGCCTTGATTTTTGCTAAAATACCTGAATTTGATACACTATTGCTTTGGCACTAACAGTGGAAATGTCAACAAGAAGAATATTCAAAATTAGTCTTAGAGTTATTATGAAAATAATTTAACCTTGTAAACTCTCTGAAAGGGTCTCTAGGATCCCTACAGAGTTATAGACTACCCTTTGAGCACTGCTACTGTGAAAGCATCATTTCTAAGCTGCAAGGTATCATTCCAGCAGTGTATCAGGACAGGCTCCAAGTCTAAATACAATCAATGAGGTGAGATATTGAATTGTTTTGTATTAAAGAGAACAAGTTCATCTTGTGACTCATCACCTTTTCATGGTTTCTAAGCAATTTACATCTGATCTACTCTCACAAAGAGGTAGGGGGTTCTTTTGCTGGCCCATAGGGTTTAGAGCTATCTTAGGAGCTCAGGATCTCCACCCCAGAATTCATGGTTCTCTCTCCTCTTTTATCAGAACACTACTTTTAGCATAGATTTGTCATGCCTATTTATTCAGCTCTTTCCTAACTGTTGCCATCTGTGCAATCTAATATTAATCATGATTTTCAGTGCATCCCACCCTCTAGCTGCAGGAGATGAGGGTCTCTTTAAATATTCAACAGAGGCCATATGCCTGTCACAACACTCCCTAAATTAATATTTGAGTGACATGAACTTCTCCTTTTTCATGTTTCCTACATAGTTAACAAAGACTAGCCAAGTTCCCTACCTGATCAACATTTCTCCCATAAATTTCAAATGCTGGGACTATATACAAGGCAATCTTTTCCCTTCACCTGTGCTTCTTCCCAAGAAGTCATAGGTAGGAGTCTTAAAGTGTGATGCTGCAGCATACCAGTGATCATCACCACTTTACTTACTACCAGTAACAGAGAGACCTCCTGCCATATGACTAGCAAGTGACCTAGTTTTAGATCTTTTCCTGAGGATCTGCTTTGTAGGACAGTTTGGGTTATAGCCAAAACCAAACTTAAATCAAGAATTTGGAAATATTATTTCTCTGAGAGATGATCTCAGGAAATAAATCAGCAAGTAAGGAAATGCAACAGGGAAGGGGGAACAAAGCCAAGTCAACTTTGTCACGTTTGACTCTTTGCGACCCCATCAACTGCAGCATGCCAGTCTTCCCTGTCCATCACCAACTCCCAGAGTTTACTGAAACTCATGTCCATCAAGTTGGTGATGCCATCCAACCATCTCATTCTGTGTCATCCCTTTCTCCTCCCACCTTCAATCTTTCCCAGCTTCAGGGTCTTTTCAGATGAGTCAGTTCTTCACATCAAGGGGCCAAAGTATTAAAGTTTCAGCTTTAGCATTAGTCCTTCCAATGAATATTCAGGACTGATTTCCTTTAGGATGGACTCGTTGGATCTCCTTGCTGTTCAAGGGACTCTCAAGAGCCTTCTCCAACACCACAGTTCAAAAGCATCAATTCTTTGGCACTCAGCTTTCTTTACAGTCCAACTCTCACATACATACATCACTGCCAGAAAAACCAAAGCTTTGACTAGGTGGACTACCACCATACTTTGTTGGCAAAGTATGTAAATAAGTGGTCATCACTTTCAGAAACTAGGGCTCAAGTCTATTGAGAACTCCCTGAGAGATGGTGTGAAACATAGCTCACAACCATCCCCTTTAGGGGTAGGCAAATTACTTTTCTAGTTAATCTGTTCCCTCATTTGTTGAGGGTCATTCTGGGGGGGCATTGACCCTCTGTCTGTTTCAGCCAGCCCTATCCTGGGTCAAACCTGCTTCAGCCACCGCAGCAGAACTTAAAGAAAGCCCCCCAAAGCCCCTCCTGACAGGTAGATGTTTGAGGTAGGAAGCCAGTGGAGGACTCTTGGTGAGCTCTGAGTTAGGTTAAAAAATAAAGGTGGGCTCTGATTATATCTGTCAGAAATCCCTACCTCACATCCATTCAAAAACCAGACTCAGGACAACTAAAGGCTTAAGTGTGAAAGGAAAACAATAATAAAACTTTTAGAAGGCAATCTTGCACTTGTTAGACCTTTAGTAGATAAAGATTTGTTTTAAAAGATATGAAAAGCACAAATTATAAAAGGAAAACATTCAACAATTTCTCTTGCTAAAAAAGACCATTTAGAGACTGAATAAAATGATATAAACTTGAAGATAATTACAATACATATAAACAACCAATAATTATAGTATGTAAACACTGTGAGTTGAAAAGAAACCCCAGCACATGGCATAGAAAAATAAATATAGACCAATGGAATAAGATAGAAAGCCCAGAAATAAACCCACGCACCTATGGGCACTTTATCTTTGGCAAAAGAGGCAAGACATACAATGGAGAAAAGACAGCCTCTTCAATAAGTGGTGCTTGGAAAACTAGACAGCTACATGTAAAAGAATGAAAATAGAACACTTCCTAACACCATATACAAAAATAAATTCAAAATGGATTAAAGACTTAAATGTAAGCCTAGAAATTATAAAGCACTTAGTGGAAAACATAGGCAGTACACACTTTGACATAAATCACAACAAGATCCTCTTTGACCCGCCTCCTATAGCAATGAAAATAAAAACAAAAATAAACAAATATGAGCTAATTAAACTTAAAAGCTTCTGCACAGCAAAGGAAACAACAAACCAGATTAAAAGACAGCTCTCAGAATGGGAGAAAATAATTGCAAACAAAACAACTGACAAAGGATTAATCTCCAAAAAATATAAGCAGTTCATACAGCTGAATATCAGAAAAGCAAACAGCCCAATCAAAAAATGAGTAGAAGACCTAAACAGACAGTTCTCCAAAAAAGACATACAGATGGCCAATGAACACATGAAAAGATGCTCAACATCATTCATTATTAGAGAAATGCAGATCAAAACTACAATGAGGTATCACCTCACATCAATCAGAATATTTTCGTTGTTCAGTCACACAATTGTGTCTGACTCTTTGTGACCCCATGGAGTGCAACACGACAGGCTTCCCTGTCCTTCACTATCTCCTGGAATTTGCTCAAACTCATGTCCATTGAGTCAATGATGCCATTCAACCATCTCATCCACTGTCATCCCCTTCACAATGCCATAATCATAAAACAAACAAACAAACAAAAAAACACTACAACAATAAATGCTGGAGAGAATGCAGAGAAAAGGGAACCATCTTCAACTGTTGGTGGGAATGTAAAGTGGTATAGCCATTATGGAGAACAGTATGGAGATTTCTTAACAAAGTAGGAATAAAACTACCATATGACCCAGCAATCCCGCTATTGGGCATATACCCTAACGAAACCATAATTCCATAAGACACATGCCCCCTAATGTTCACTGCAGCTATAGGGACATTGAAGCAACCTATATGTCCACTGACAGTTGAATGAATAAAGAAGATATGGTACATATAAGCAATGGAATATTACTCAGTCATAAAAAAGAACAAATATGAATCAGTTGTAGTGAGGTGGATGAACCTAGAGCCTGTTATACAGAAATAAGTAAGTCAGAAAGAGAAAAAACAAATATCATATCTTAATACATATATATGGAATATAGAAAAACAGTACTAATGAACCTGTTTACAGAGGAGAAATGGAGATGCAGATGTAGAGAAGGGACTGGTAGACACAGCAGGGGTCAGAAAGGGTAGCACAAATTGAGAAAGTAGCACTGACATACATACACTATCGTGTGTAAAATAAATAACTAGTGGGAACCTGCTGTATCATACAGGGAGCCCGACTCAGAGCCCTGTGATGAACTAGAGGGGTGGAATGCGGGGGTAGGGAGGCTCAAGAGGGAGAGGATATATATAATTATAACTGATTCATGTTGATGTACAACAGAGACTACAACATTGTAAAATAATTATCCTCCAGTTAAAAAAAAGACAAAAGAAAGAAAAAGGAAAAAAAAAAAGAAATCCCAGTAGAAAAATGGGGAGGAGGGGAAGCAATGAGAAGGAACTTCACAGATGATGGATCAAAAATGATCCATAAACATCTGAAAATATTCAATCCATTATTAACCAGAGAAAAGACAAGTTAAACCACAAAATAAGCAAAAGTTAAACTGTCAGGATGTATCAGGTTTTGGCAAGGATGCAGAACTCTGATTCACTTTTGAAGGGTGTGTAAATTGTATAATGTCTGTGAAATGTGGATTGGCATTTCACAGCAGAGTTGAACATGAATATTTCTTATACCCTATCAATATCACTTATGGGTATATACCCAAAGAAACTTTCATTCTCCAGGATGTGCATGAGAATACAGTCTTTTAAAAACATATTATAAAGTTGGAAACAAACCAACTGCTGTTAGGAAAATGCTGAGTTCTGGTTCTGTTTCCTACTAGCTAGGTGGTTTTGGATATTACATAATCTCACTAAATCTTAATATCCTCATCAGGAAAATGAAAACAGCAGTAGCACTCCTAACTCATAGATTATTATTAAAATTAAATAATACCTGTAATATCCTTATACATGTGCTCTCCTGTTATTTGCCCAATAAATGCTAATGAAATGAGTAATTCTTATGTTTATTACAGAATCTCAAAAAGGGCTATATTTTTAAAAGTAGGTTATTGCACCACTTGTTTCCTAAGAGCTTGTTAAACAGCATTGTAATTTTGTTTCTTTCTCATCATCTGGCCTTCATAAAAGGGCTCACCCTGGGGTTCTTGAGAGAATTAAGTGAGATAAGATAGATAACGCACTTAGACAGATTTCCGTGCCTGATGGTACTGACACACACACTGTATAAGGTTATTCTCTTTGGTTTTAAATTCTATCAAATCTGAGGCTTCATCTAATTTGTTCCTTCTTCTTTTTCTTGGTTTTTCTCCCCACATATATAATTTTGGATATTTTTATCTTAAAACACCAATGTTCTAAATATTTGGGTTTTACTTGCTTCTTAGACTTCTTTTCCAATAATTTTTTTAAAAATTTGATTGATCTGGTTTAGATTATCTCTAGTTAATTTATTTTAACCCTGTTGAATTCCCCTTTCATGATCTTGGGTATTATCATATTTTGCTCATTTCCTCCCAAGTTTCTATATTGAACATGACCTTTTCCAAAATACTGTGATTTTGATGCCTGTATATGGTTTGTAAATCTAGAGAGGCCTCCTGTGTGACTCACAGGTCAGAAACCTAGGCTTGGTTCTAAAATAATAGCTACTACAAAATGCCTGCGTGCTCAGCTGATAAGTTATGTCTGACTCTTTGCTACTCCAGGGACTGTAGCCTGCCAGGCTCCTCTGTCCATGGGATTTTCTAGGCAAGAATACTGCAGTGGGTTGCCATTTTCTCCTCCAGGGGATCTTCCCAACTCAGGGATTGAACTTGTATCTCCCGGATTGAAAGGCAGGTTTTTTACCTCTGAGCCACCACGGAAGTCCAGTGAAAAGTAACATAACATAAAAACAATAAAAATAAAATGAGCATTTCTGAAGTTGTTATGAGAAAAAGACTTGAAATATTCATAATTCAATTTGATCATGACAAATGATAAGTTGATCAAACTATGAGCCAACAATATTATCTAAAATCCACTTAAATATTAACACAAGGTGGCAGAAGCTTTCAGGTTAGCTATGTGCACAGCAATAAAATACTTTGACATTGTGACATTCAGTCTCCTGCAAGCCATTTTACTCTACATGGAGTTGAGCTCTCTAGCCTTGCCATATAAAGTGAGGACCAAGGGCCAGCAGCATTAGCATTATTTGGGTATCTGCAAAGTGTTTTTTTTTTTTTTTTTCAATGTAGTATAGTTGATTCACAATATTGTTAATTTCAGGTGTACAACAGGGTGATTCAACATTTTTATAGAATATCTTCCATTTGAAGTTATTATAAAATATTGGCTATATTTCCTGTGCTGTACAATATATCCCTATAGCTTATTAATTTTATACATACTTTGCACCTTTTAATCTTCTTCTCTTTTGCCCCTCATCCTTTCTGTCTCCCCACTGGTAACCACTAGTGTGTTATCTATATCGATATTGTTGTTCAGTTGCTCAGTTCTGTCTGACTCTTTGTGATCCCATAGACTGCAGCACACATGGCTTCCCTTTTCCTCACCATCTCCCGGAGCTTGCTCAAACTCATGGCCATTGAGTTCGTGATGCCATACAACCATCTCGTCCTCTGTTGTCTCCTTCTCCTCCTGCCTTCAGTCTTTCACAACATCAGGGTCTTTTCTAGTGAGTCTGAACTTGGCATCAGGTGGCCAAAATACTGGACCTTCAGCTTTAGCATCAGTCCTTCCAAGGAATACCCAGGACTGATTTCCTTTAGGATTGACTGGTTGGGTCTCCTTGCAGTCCAAGGGACTCTCAAGAGTCTTCTCCAACACCATAGTTCAAAAGCATCAATTCTTTGGTGCTCAGCTTTCTTTATAGTCCAACTCTCACATCCATATATGACTACTGGTAAAACCATAGCTTTGACTAGATGGACCTTTGTCGTCAAAGCAACGTCTCTGCTTTTTAATATGCTGTCTAGGTTTGTTATTGATTTTCTTCAAAGGGGCAAGAATCTTTTAATTTCTTGACTGTAGTCAGTATCTGCAGTGATTTTGGAACCCAAGAAAATAAAGTCTATCACTGTTTCCATTTTTTCTGCATCTATTTGCCACGAAGTGGTGGGACGGGATGCCATGATCTTCATTTTTTGAATGTTGAGTTTTAAGCCAGCTTTTTCACTCTCCACTTTCACTTTCATCAAGAGGCTCTTTAGTTCTTCTTCACTTTCTGCCATAAGGGTGGTGTCATCTGCATATCTGAGTGAGTGAGTGAGTGAAGTCACTCAGTTGTGTCCGACTCTTTGCGACCCTGTGGGCTGTAGCCTACCAGGCTCCTCCCTCCATGGGATTCTCCAGGCAAGAATATTGGAGTGGGTTACCATTTCCTTCTCCAGGGGATCTTCCCGACCCAGGGATCGAACCCGGGTCTCCCACATTGCGGGCAAACACTTTAACCTCTGAGCCACCAGGGAAGCTGAGGTTACTGCTATTTCTCCCAACAGTCTTGATTTCAGCTTGTGCTTCATTCAGCCTGGCATTTCACATGATGTACTCTGAATTTAAGTAAAATAAGCAGAGTGACAGTATACAGCCTTGATGTACTCCTTTCCCAATTTAGAACCAGTCCATTGTTCCATGATCAGTTCTAACTGTTGCTTTGGGACCTGCATGCAAGTTTCTCAGGAGGCAGGTAAAGTAGTCTGGAACCAGACTATCTATACTATGAGTCTTATCTTTTGTTACGTTTGCAATTTTTTTAAAGATTCCACATATATTATTGCATACAGCTTTTGTCTTTGTCTGATTTATTTCAGTAATTATAATACTCTATGGGTCCATCCAATTCTAATGCAAAAAGATACATACTCCCCAATATTCTCAGCAATATTATTTACAATACAAGGATCTAGATGTATAATGGTGTTTGAGAGGCTCAGTGTGAGAGTCAGATCTGTTTGTGCAAGACATCTTCCTCCTGTTTAAATGTGACTAGATAAGTCACTGCTGCTGCTGCTGTTAAGTCGTGCCTGACTCTGTGCGACCCCATAGATGGCAGCCCACCAGGCTCCCGTTCCTGGGATTCTCCAGACTAGGTTCTCTAAATCATAATATAGGTAGGACACAGAGGGTTTTTGTTTTTGTTTTTTTTTTTCTATGACATCTTCAGTCACTGATCCAGACTTACTCATGAGTGTACAGGAGTCTCTGGCAGAGGCATGGATTGGGGGTGGCCTGCTGCAGGTTTGGGGGCGCTGAGTGTAGCAGTGCATGCATGGGACCTTTTGAAGGAGGTCACCATTATTTTCATTACCTCCACCACAGTTTGGCCTCAGGTCAAATAACAGGGAGGGAACACAGCCCCATCCTTCAACAGAAAATTGGATTAAAGATTTACTGAGCATGGCCCTGCCCATCAGAACAAGAACCAGTTTCCCCCTCAGTCAATCTCTCCTATAAGGAAGCTTCCATAAGCCTCTCATCCTTCTCCATCAGCGGGCAGACAGACTGAAAACCACAATCACAGAAAACTAACCAATCTGATCACATGGACCACAGTCTTGTCTAACTCAATAAAACTATGAGCCATGCCCTGTAGGGCCACTCAAGACAGCTGGGTTATTGTGGAGAGTTATGACAAAACGTGGTCCACTGGAGAAGGGAATGGCAAACCATTTCAGTATTCTTTCCTTGAACCCCATGAACAGTATGAAAAAGCAAAAAGAGAGGACACTGAAAGATGAACTCCCCAGGTCCCCAGGTGCCCAATATGCTACTGGAGAAGAGTGGAGAAATAACTCCAGAAAGAATGAAGAGATGGAGTCAAGGCAAAAACAACACCCAGTTGTGGATGTGACTGCTGATGGAAGTAAAGTCTGACGCTGTAAAGAGCAATATTGCATAGGAACCTGGAATGTTAGGTCCATGAATCAAGGCAAATTGGAAGTGGTCAAACAGGAGATGGCAAGAGTGAACATCGACATTTTAGGAATCAGTGAACTAAAATGGACTGGAATGAGTGAATATAACTCAGATGACCATTATATCTACTACTGTGGGCAAGAATACCTTAGAAGAAATGGAGTAGCCATCATAGTCAACAAAAGAGTCCAAAATGCAGTACTTGGACTGCAGATCAAAGCTGAAGATCAAAGCTGAATGGTTCTATGAAGACCTACAAGACCTTCTAGAACTAGCACCCAAAAAAGATGTTCTTTTCATTATAGGGGACTATATTGCAAAAGTAGGAAGTCAAGAAATTCCTGGAGTAATGGGCAAATTTGGCCTTGGAGTACAGAATGGAGCAGGGCAAAGGCTAACAGAGTTTTGCCTAGAGAATGCACTGGTCATAACAAACACCCTTTTCCAGCAACACAAGAGAAGACTCTATATGTGGACATCACCAGATGGTCAATACCAAAATCAGATTGATTATATTCAGCTAAAGATGGAAAAGCTCTGTACAGTCAGCAAAAACAAGAACAGGAGCTGACTATGGCTCAGATCATGAAATCATTATTGCCAAATTCAGACTTAAATTGAAGAAAGTAGGGAAAACCACTAGAACATTCAGGTATGACCTAATTCAAATCCCTTGTGACTATACAGTAGAAGTGACAAATAGACTCAAGGGATTATATCTGATAGACACAGTGCCTGAAGAACACAGTGCCTGAAGAACTATGGAGGTTTGTGACATTGTACAAGAAACAAGGATCAAGACCATCCCCAAGAAAAAGAAATGCAAAAAAACAAAATGGCTGTCTGAGGAGGCCTTAACAAACAGCTATGAAAAGAAGAGAAGCCAAAGGCAAAGGAGGAAAGGAAAGATATACCCATTTGAATGCAGAGTTCCAAAGAATAGCAAGGAGAGATAAGAAAGCGTGATCAGTGCAAAAAAATAGAGGAAAACAACAGAATGGGAAAGACTAGCGATCTCAAGAAAATTAGAGATACCAAGGGAATATTTCATGCAAAGATGGGCACAATAAAGGACGGAAATGGTATGGATCTAATAGAAGCAGAAGAGATTAAGAAGAGGTGGCAAGAATACACAGGAGAACTATACAAGAAGGTCTTAATGACCCAGATAACCATGATACTGTGATGACTCATTTAGAACCAGACATCCTGGAGTGTGAGGTCAAGTGAGCCTAAGGAAGCATTATTACAAACAAAGCTAGTGGAGGTGATGGAATTCCAGTTGAGCTATTTCAAATCCTAAAAGATGATGCTGTGAAAGTGCTGCACTCAATATGCCAGCAAATTCAGAAAACTCAGCAGTGGCCACAGGACTGGAAAAGGTCAGTTTTCATTCCAGTCCCAAAGAAAGGCAATGCCATTTAATGTTCAAACTACCACACGATTGCACTCATTTCACATGCTAGCAAAGTAATTCTTAAAATTCTCAAGCCAGGCTTAAACAGTGAACAGTGAACTTCCAGATGTTCGAGCTGGATTTAGAAAAGGCAGAGGAACCAGAGATCAAATTGCCGACATCCATTGGATCATTGAAAAAGCAAGAGAGTTCCAGAGAAACATCTGTTTCTGCTTTATTGACTATGCCAGAGCCTTTAACTGTGTGGATCACAACAATCTCTGGAAAATTCTTCAAGACATGGGAATACCAGATCACCTGACCTGCCTCTTTAGAAATTTGTATGCAGGTTAAGAAGCAACAGTTAGAACTGGACATGGAACAAGAGACTGGTTCCAAATCAGGAAAGGAGTACATCAAAGCTGTATAATGTCATCCTCCTTATTTAACTTATATGCAGATTACATCATGAGAAACACTGGGCTGGAGGAAGCACAAGCTGGAATCAAGATTGCTGGGAGAAATATCAATAAACCTCAGATATGCAGATGACACCACCCTTACGGCAGAAAGCGAAGAAGAACTAGAGCTTCTTGATGAATGTGAAAGACGAGAGTGAAAAAGTTGGCTTAAAGCTCAACATTCAGAAAACTAAGATCATGGCATCCAGTCCCAACAGTTCATGACGAATAGATGGGGAAACAGTGGAAACAGTGGCAGACTATTTTTGGGGGATCCAAAATCACTGCAGATGGTCACTACAGCCATGAAATTAAAAGACGCTTACTCCTTGGAAGCAAAGTTATGACCAACCTATACAAGTTGTTAAAAAGCAGAGACATTACTTTGTCATCAATGGTTCATCTAGTCAAGGCTATGGTTTTTCCAGTAGTCATATATGGATGTGAGAGTTGGACTATAAAGAAAGCTGGACGCTGAAGAATAATGCTTTGAACTGTGGTGTTGAAGAAGACTCTTGAGAGTCCCTTGGACCCCAGGGAGATCCAACTGGTCTGTCCTAAAGGAAATCAGTCCTGAATATTCATTGGAAGGACTGATGCTGAAGCTGATACTCCAATACTTTGGCCACCTAATGCAAAGAACTGACACATTTGAAAAGACCCTGATGCTGGGAAAGATTGAAGGCGGCAGGAGAAGGGGACAACAGAGTATGAGATGGTTTGATGCCATCATCGACTCAATGGACATGAGTTGGAGTAAACTCCGGGAGTTGGTGATGGATAGGGAGGCCTGGCATGCTGTAGTCCACAGGGTCACAAAGAGTCGCATAGGACTGAATGACTGAACTGTAACAATTAAGTGAAATGTTATATGTATCATTTACATTGGATAGCACATATATCCAGGTTTCTTCCTCAGCAATTTAATTTTTGTGGCATTTCACTCCACAAATGCTAGTCGTGTATATGTGATTTATTCAAAACTCACTTAATATTTGGTAAAATGTTACTTTTACTATAATATTGTTGAACAAATGGAGTAAAACACATTTTCATTCATTTATTCATTGAATGAACATTTAATGAACACCTGTTCTGTCCTATACTAGAGGCTGGGGACACACAGGTGAATATAACAAGGGACCTAATTTTAAGTAACTCACCATTTAATAGGATATTTTTCATAAACACTTGTAATAAAGTGGGAGAAATGCTTTGATAGACTACTTATGGGATCATTTGGAGGCATTAATGAGGGGCAGTTCATGCAGCTAGGAAGAAGGTGGGATGGTCAGAAGGGGTAATGACCGAGTCTTCTTAAAAGATCAATATAAAAGTTGAAGAAGAGAGAGCTAGAGAGAGCAAAAGAGCATTGCTTGTAGATGAGATGGCATAAGCAGAAATTCAGAGAGAAAAAAATGTGATATTATCAAGGACTTTTTAGTAATCAGGTACTACTGAGGCATAATGCTCAAGACAGAGGGAGGGGAGGAAGCCACTGAGAGTAGGCTCAAGCATTTCAAGTCCGTGTTAAAAATCTTGTAGTTTATTACAGGGCAGCACTGAATGATTATCAATGAGAGAAATGCCCAGTCACAGCATCACTGGTGGAACACTCTGGCTGTAGAGTGGAGGATGGAAGAAGATAAAACCTAAGGCAGAGAGACCATTTAAGAGGCTATTACCATATGTAAAATTAGATAGCCAGTGGAAATTTCCTTGTGACTCAAGAAGCTCAAATCTGGGGCTCTGTGACAACCTAGAGGGGTGGGATGGGGGATGGAGGCTCAAGAGGGAGGGGACATATGTATACCTATAGCTGAATCATTTGATGTATGGCAGAAACCAACACAATTTTGTAACGAAGTTATCCTCCAAATAAACAATTTTTTAAAAAGGGGCTGTTACCTTCTTGATGGCAAAAGTTATAGAGCTATTTGATGGTGAAATGTCAGCTTCCCAACCAGCCAGAGGGCAAAGGTACAGTCTCCAGAAGCTGAAGACGCCTACTTACTTTCTCTATAACCTTCTACGTGTTCTATTCTACTTTTCAGAACAATATTGCAATCACTGTTCTAAATGGATAAATTCTCAAGATATCATCCTCCTCCATCCATCCATTATACTGTAAAAAATGAAACAATTAAGTCCTTTATTATACAAGCATCGTGAACAGAGATCAGATGTAATTCATCCCACAAGCTGTCAGCTAATTAAAGTATTTGTACCACAGATTCCTCAGCCTTTCACACAACCTTGGAGGAGTACTGGGGTTTTATACCAGGGGAAAAACAAATCACTCTCTATTCTCCCCTTATTTAATTTATGCCACAGTGCCAATGGTTTCAAGTTTCATATTTAACCTAGAAGTTAAATGTGCACCTTTAGAAAACTGCCTGCAGGTAAGAAGGAAATTAAATGTTAAAGAAATCTTTAAAGCAGGATGAACTGATTTCTCCTCTCCGCCTCCATCCTGATTTCTGTCCTATCATTCTTACATTTACTCTCTTTTCTCACTGATCCTAACCTAGTGGGAACTGAGATACTGAGGGGTGATGTGTATTTTTTTTCTAGTTTTACAGCATGGCAGAAGAAGTTTTAAGTGATAGATAAATGAGGGAATTACAAATCCTTAATATGCAGAACTAAGCTGCCAGATTCTTGGCATACTGAGAAACTCACTGGGTCCTGTAATCCATCTTGATCTGAATAATAGCACATTCTCACCCAGAACTATTAGTAGTAGAGAATCAGAACTCAGCTTGGAGAGATTGTCATTGGATAATTCATTCTGCTGCCAGGCACTGAACATTTAAACCTCATTCAGGCAAATTTAGCATTTTTGATATTTAACAAACATCTACTATATATGTATTGGGCACCTTCTGTATGTGGGATGCTGTTAAGTAATTAGAGTATACAAATTCTTTCAGTGTATTTTCCAGCCTTGCGCTCGACTCATGGGTCTTAAGGATTAGGGACCTTTAGCCAATTCATAAAATCTTCACCTGTTCTCCTTATCACCATTACTACAAAACTTCTGCTTCTGAATGCCATTGGTCTTGTCTTATTTCCGATTTGTTTTACAGAAAAAAGTCCTTGAGCTAACTTGTTTGATTTTGTTACTTTTTTCTGAATTGTATATAAGCTCTTTCTTGACCTTAATATTTTTATTGTTATTATATATACTCTTTGGGTTCATTTGAATATTTTTATTATATGATCCCTAAAACCTAAATATAAATTTTCATTTGATTGACAACAGTAAAAATATCCCCAGAGTACACAGGTGCAAGATTAATTTTCTAAAAGTCTCTGGATAGTATATTTAATATTCGGCAATGCTTGCTCAACAAGTTCTATGGGTTTCACTAACACCTCCAAGAAAATGGGGAAGAATCTGCTTCAGTTTCCTTCCTAGAGCCTCAGCTCAACATGGTGGTACACCTAGAGTGGACAGGAATTTGACACTCATTCATTGATTGATTGACCTCTGCTTTATATATCCATATGCAAAGGTCAAGTAGATAATCTCACTGTTGTTATCTTTAAAAATTTCACAAGATATTTCAACAGCAGTAACCAGTGGTGAGGTATTTTCTTCTTTTCCCAAAGCACTCTAAGACCTAATTATCCCTCCTCATATACATCTATTCTTACTTCAGCTGTCCCCATGTGAGTCCCCAGGATCAGTCTTCTACCTCCTGCTGACGATCTCCATTAGATAAACCTAAATAGATGCTAATGGGGACACAGAAGGAGCAGGGTGATGTAATTCAAATAGGCAGCCCTTGGGGACAGAAAGCATTTTGGAGAAGAGTGGAAATTGGATCAGGAAGGTCAAATGGAAGACACTTAACATATTCATCATCTGGTTATTGAGTACACACATAAATATACATGTAAACACACACATTTAAAAACTTCAGGAAAAAATGGAAGTCCAACAATTTCAAATTTGACGCAATAAAGTCATTTGGTTAGCAATTAATTTAGCCATATTCAAAGGCACTTGGTAAGCACTGCAAGTAGTACAGATATGTATAAAGGAAGGTAGCTGTTTTGAAGATGCTTGCCATCATGTCATAAAATCAGAAAGCATTTATTCTTGGAAAGAAAAATGTTAACAATAGGTAAAACTTGGACACTAAGATCCAGGCTCAAATGAAAATTGGAGCTCCTATTATCAGTATTCATATTTATTAGCACTAAGAATGTGCCTATGCAAACAGATGAAGCAAATGAGGAGATGAGCATTCTCCTTTGGGCAAACTGTGAAGAATAGCAGACTTGGCAATGTTCCTGAACACTGCATAGTGACCACTTGGAGTGCTTGTGGCTCCTATGGAGAAAATTCTACTCATCCCTTAATCTCTCTTTATTGTATCCCTCATTTAGTTCTTTATACATCAGAAAAATAAAAAGATAGTTCCTGGGTTGTCAACATTTCTCCAAATCTTGGTGTTAATTGTTCCATGATACCACAGGAAATAAAACTCAAGGGTAAAATGAATCTATGTATTTTGTTTGGAAGTTACCCTTGAAATGAAAAAAACCACCCCTGCATTTCTTTGGTTTCAGGCTCTCTGTATTTCACTGAGTACTAAGGAAAACAAAAGGTAACAACCTCCTCCCAAAAAATCACATTAATCACATCACTGTATAAAACATTTGGCTTCCCTAGTAGCTCAGTTGGTAAAGAATCTACCTCAATGCAGGAGATCTAGGTTCAATTCCTGGGTTGGGAAGATCCCCTGAAGAAGGAAATGGCAACCCACTCCAGTATTCTTGCCTGGAGAATCCCATGGACAGAGGAGCCTGGCAGGCTACAGTCCATGGGGTTGCAAGAGTCGGATATGATTTAGTGACTAAACCACCACCATATAAAACATATGACTTTTACATGGTTGCAAACAATGCCTTTACATTCAGTTTATTACTCCCCAAGTATCTCATTTAATAGAGATTTAACTAAATTAAGATCCTCCATCCACAATCAATGGGTAACCTACTGGAACCAGTTTTTTTTTTTTTTTTTATGTCTTTGTATGTAAGTCAATCCTAAAGGAAATCAGTCCTGAATATTCATTGGAAGGACTGATGCTGAAGCTGAAACTCCGAAACTTTGGCCATCTGATGCAAAGAACTGACTCATTTGAATGCTGGGAAAGATTGAAGGTGAGAGGAGAAGGGGATGACAGAGGATGAGATGGTTGGATGTTATCACCAACTGAATGGACATGAGTTTGAGTAAACTCCAGGAGTTGGTGATGGACAGGGAGGCCTGGAGTGCTATAGTCCATGGGTTGCAAATAGTTGGACACAATTGAGTGACTGAACTGAACTGAACTGACTGATATGTAAGTCACATATCATCTAGGTGACTTTACAAGGACTAAGTTTTCTGCTGAAGTTGGTGGGGAAAGTACTAGAATTCTTACATAAATGGGTCCCGTGAGCAATCATGGTGTTGAAAAATGGGGTAGAGAAGTGCTTGGGCTAGTACTTATTACTGTTTTTAGCTAGTTATTCAAATAAGATGGGGAAATAAAGGTGACAGAGTAAAGAGGTTGTTGAGCTTATGTTTCCACACAATGACATCACAAACACACCTATTTATGAAGAAATTCTCACTGAAGACAGACTGGAGACTGGTAGAAAGACTCATACAACCAAGGTTGTAAAGAGTGGTCTACAGAGAGTTGCATAGAAAGGAAAGAGAAGTAATAGATTGCACTGGTACATTTCCCCACTAGGGCAAAGGCTGATGTTTCCAAAGAAGAAAATGTATAATCAAGAGGGATGGAGGTGGATAGGACCTGAACAGGGTAAGGGTGGCCATTCCTAGCATAGGTAGATCAGGACTGATCTGGAGTTCTGACTGGCATGCCAGAACTACTTCAGTATATGCCCAGAACCATGCCGAGTGCCCAGTATGGCCCATCTTGCTCCAGTGCTGCTCCTTTCTGGGACAAAGTTACCACTGCTGGGATGAGGAAAGCACATACTCAGAGGGAAGAGAACCAGCCCAGAACTCACCCTCAGGGCTTGTTCTCTAGCATCTTGGGATCTTACTGCATTCACAAAGGGAGGTGACAGCCACTGAGCCTAGGTTAAGCCCCAGCTCACAACTGGTTCTGGCCTCTACCCCCTCTATCTCCAGTCCCACCTGCCACTAAGGTTATAGCTATTAGCAAACCCTGGGGAAAGACATTATCCATGCTTACTTAGGGGTGTAGCTTTCCCATGAAAGCCACTAGGCACATATAGAATGTTTAGGGATGCTCCCACACAAGAATATTCTTTCAAGATTGGGGTAACTGTTTCACCTAATTGTACAGAGACAGAGAAAGTGAGGCAAAATGAAAAGACAGAGAACTTTGCTTAAAATGTTAAGAACAAGAAAATTCCATGAAAAAAAAAAAACCTAAATAAATAGAAATAATTTACCAGATAAAGATTTCAAAGCATTAGTAACAAGACAGATAACTGAAGTATGGAAAAAATAGAACAGAATGAAAAATTTAATAAGAACCTAGAAAATAAAAGAGAACTAGTCAGAGCTGAAAAATATAATGGAAATTAAAAACATGATAGAAGAAAATAACAGCATATTAGAATACAGAAGAATACATAAGTGATCTAGAAGACAGTATAATGGAAACCACCCAATCAGAAGATCAAAAAGAAACTCAAAAAAGAGAACAGTTTAAGGAAACTCTGAGACAAAATCAAACATATTGACTTTCACAATATAGGGGCCCAGAAAGAGGAGAGAGAGAGAAAGATGGTAAAATGTATTTAATGAAATCATGGCTGTAAAGAAGAAAACAGATATCCAGATCCAGAAAGCAGAGTTCCAAACAAGATGAGCCCAAGAGACCTATACCAGTTAAAATGGTGAAAGTTAGAGAGATAATTTGAAAGACAGCAAGAGAAAGCAAAGAGTCAAATGTAAGGGAACCCCCATAAGGCTATCAGCTGATTTTTTAAGCAGAAGATTTGCAGGCCAGAGGCAGAGAGGCAGGCGGGCAACAGCCAGAGACAAAAGGCAGGGGGCAATCTTGGCCCCAGAGATGGCATCCTCCAACAAACCGTGAGCAGGCTCCCAGTTACTAACCATATCTTCCTGGGATCCTGGACGGTTGACATCCACTAGGAGGCTTGCAGCCTGAGATCAGCCCCCAGAGGAAACTCACGGCACATCTGAGGTGGTGCTCCCACTGCGCACCCAGGAAATCGAGGGGCTGGGACCGGGGAGGTGATAAGATGCACCGCCTAGCTGGGAGATGCGCTTGCCAACACCAGGTTGCCTGAGCTGCTCGGACCTGGGAAGGACACACAACCACGCTCAACCGACTCTGTGCCTTTGTGGAGTACCCGAGAACCTGAACCTGAGTGGCTTAGACCAGGGAAGTGCACGCAACCCAGGGCCTGCAGAGCAACCTGGAGACTGACGAGTGTAGACTGGGAAAGCACACACGCTGTGAGCGGGGGCAAACCCAGTGTGGCCCAGACATCTCGAGCACTCCCCACAAATGCCAGTGATATTTGCTTGCAGTGTTCCTCCCTCTCCACAGCACAACTGAATAAGTGAGCCTAAATAAGTGGCCACTTTTGCCCCCTTGTGTCAGGGTGGAAATTAGACACTGAAGAGACTTGCAAGCAAAGCCAAAATAAACAAAGAAGAGGAAACTGCTTTGAAAGTGACAGGTGCAACAGATTAAAACCCTGTAGTTAGCAGTGACTACATTGGAAGGAGCCTATAGACCTTGAGAAAAAGTATAAGCTGGAACAAGGAACTATCTGAAACTGAACTGACCCCACACTGCCCTCAACACCTCCAGAGAAATTCGCAGATATATTTTACTATGATCATTTTTAAATTTAAAAAAATTTTTAAAATTCTTTATTACTCCTTTAATTTTCATTTTTATAACCTACTATTACCTTGCAAAAAAAAAAAAACCTATTTTTAAAGCAAATTTCACACACACACACACAAACACACACATATATATAATAATGTTTGTGATTTTGTTTTCTTTCTTTAATATCATAAATTTGAGAGTCTAACCTCTATGCTAGATTTTTAATCTTTGCTTCCTGGTTTTTGTTATCAATTTTGTACCTTTAAGAATCCAATCTTCAGTACCCATTGTTACTTAAGGAGTGTGATTACTGGCTTGATTGCTCTCTCCCCTTTTGACTCTCCCTTTTCTCCCCCAAAACACCTCTATCTCCTCCCTCCCCCTTCTCTTCTCTACCC
The DNA here is from genome assembly GCF_019320065.1 of Cervus canadensis. Taxonomy (NCBI): domain Eukaryota; kingdom Metazoa; phylum Chordata; class Mammalia; order Artiodactyla; family Cervidae; genus Cervus; species Cervus canadensis. The sequence continues at coordinate 59,749,439 of NC_057391.1, read as the reverse complement.
AACTCTGTGAATCTCTTTGAGTGTTCCAGGCTGTGAAGAACATGTAGGGAACTGATTACTGGCTAGACCTGTCTCTCTCCTTTTGACTCCCCCTCTTCTCCTCCTGGTCACCTCTATCTCCCTCCTCCCTCTTCTCTTCTCCATGAAACTCAGGGAACCTCTCTGGGTGTCCCTCACTGTGGAGAATCTTTTCACCATTAACCTAGATGTTTTATAATTGGTTCTGTATGGATGGAGATGTCTTGAGGCTACTGTAAGAATAAGACTGAAAGCCAGAGGCAGGGGGCTTAAATCCAAAATTGAGAACACCAGAAAACTCCTGACTCCAGGGAATATTAATCGACAAGAGCTCATCCAAAAGCCTCCATACCTACACTGAAACCAAGCTCCACCCAAGAGCCAACAAGTTTCAGAGCAAGACATACCATGCTAATTCTCCAACAGTGCAGGAACATAACCCTGAGCATTAAAATACAGGCGGCCGAAAGTCACACCAAACCCATAGACACCTCACAACTCACTACTGGACACTCCATTGCACTCCAGAGAGAGGAGATCCAGCTCCACCCACCAGAACACTGACACAAGCTTTCCTAACTAGGAAACCTTGAGAAGCCATTTAATCAAACCCACCCACAGAGAGGAACCTCCACAATAACGAGAAACCACAAAATTCCAGCATACAGGAGGGCCACTCCAAACACAGCAATATAAACAAGATGAAAAGGCAGAGAAATATGCAGCAAGTAAAGAAACATGATAAAAGCCCACCAAACCAAACCAAAGAGGAGGAGATAGGGAGTCTACCTGAAAAATAATTCAGAATAATGATAGTAAAGATGATCCAAAATCTTGAAAACAAAATGGAATTACAGATAAATAGTCTGGAAGCAAGGATTGAGAAGATGCAAGAAATGTTTAACAAGGACCTAGAAGAAAAAAAAGAATCAATCAATAATGAATAATGCAAAAACTGAGATCAAATACACTCTGGAGGGAACCAACAGTAGAATACCTGAGGCAGAAGATAGGATAAGTGAGGTGGAAGATAGAATGGTGGAAATAAATGAAGCAGAGAGGAAAAAAGAATTAAAAGAAATGAGGACCACCTCAGAGACCTCTGGGACAATATCAAACACCCCAACATTTGAATCACAGGAGTCCCAGAAGAAGAAGACAAAAGAAAGGCTGTGAGAAAATACTTGAGGAGATAATAGTTAAAAATTTCCCTAAAATGGGGAAGGAAATAATCACCCAAGTCCAAGAAACCCAGAGAGTCCCAAACAGGATAAAGCCAAGACAAAACACCCCAAGACACATATTAATCAAATTAACAAAGATCAAACACAAAGAACAAATATTAAAAGCAGCAAGGGAAAAGCAACAAATAACACACAAGAGGATTCCCATAAGGATAACAGCTGATCTTTCAATAGAAACTCTTCAGGCCAGAAGGGAATGGCAAGACATACTTAAAGTGATGAAAGAGAAAAACCTACAATCCAGTTTACTGTACACAGCAAGGATCTCATTCAGATATGAAGGAGAATTCAAAAGCTTTACAGACAAGCAAAAGCTGAGAGAATTCAGCACCACCAAAGCAGATCTCCAACAAATACTAAGGGATCTTCTCTAGACAGGAAACACAGAATAGGTTTATAAACTTGAACCCAAAACAATAAAGTAAATGGCAACGGGATCATACTTATCAATAATTACCTTAAATGTAAGTGGGTTGAATGCCCCAACCAAAAGACAAAGACTGGCTGAATGGATACAAAAACAAGACCCCTATATATGGTGTCTACAAGAGACCCACCTCAAACCAAGGGACACATACAGACTGAAAGTGAAGGGCTGGAAAAAGATATTCCATGCAAAAAGAGACCAAAAGAAAGCAGGAGTAGTAACACTCATATCAGATAAAATAGACTGAAATAAAGGCCATGAAAAGAGACAAAGGATACTACATAATGATCAAAGGATCAATCCAAGAAGAAGATATAATAATTATCTTCTCAATATAAGGCACATGCTAACAAGTATGAAAGGGGAAATTAACAGTAACACAAAAATAGTGGGAGACTTTAATACCCGACTCACACCTATGGACAGATCAACTAAACAGAAAATTAGCAAGGAAACACAAACTTTAAATGATACAATGGACCAGTGAGATCTAATTGATATCTATAGGACATCTCACCCCAAAACAATGAATCTGACCTTTTCCTCAAGTGCACACAGAATGCTCTCCAGGATAGATCACATCCAGGGCCATAAATATAGCCTTGGTAAATTCAAAAAAAATTGAAATCATTCCAAGCATCTTTTCTGATCACAGTGCAGTAAGATTAGATGTCAACTACAGTAAAAAAAAAAAAAAAAAAAAAATTAAAAATACAAACATATGGAGGATAAACAGCACAATTCTGAATAACCAACAAATCACAGAATAAATAAAAAAAGATATCAAAATGCATAGAAATGAATGAAAATGAAAACATGATAATCCAAAACCTATGGGATTCAGTAAAAGCAGTGCTAAGGGGAAGGTTCATAGTAATACAAGCTTACCTCAAGAAACAAGAGAAAAATCAAATAAGTAACCTAACTCTACACCTAAGGCAGCTAGAAAAAGAAGAAATGAAGAACCCCAGGGTTAGTAGAAGGAAAGAAATCACAATAATAAGGGCAGAAATAAATGCAAAAGAAACAAAGAAGACTATAGCAAAAATCAACAAAACGAAAAGCTGGTTCTTTGAAAAGATAAATAAAATAGACAAACCATTAGCCAGACTCATCAAAAAAAAAAAATGGGAGAAGAATCAAATCAACAAAATTAGAAATAAAAACGGAGAAATCACTACAGACAACACAGGAATACAGAGGATCATGAGAGACTACTATCAGCAACTATATGCCAATAAAATGGGCAACTTGGAAGAAATGGACAAATTATTAGAAAAGTATAACTTTCCAAAGTTGAACCAGGAAGAAATAGAAAATCTTAACAGACCATCACAAGCACGGAAATTGAAACTGTAATCAGAAATCTTCCAACAAACAAAACCCAGGACCAGACAGCTTCACAGTTGAATTCTATCAAAATTTTAGAGAGGAGCTAACACCTATCCTACTAAAACTCTTCCAGAAAATTGCAGAGGAAGGTAAACTTCCAAACTCATTCTATGAGGCCACCACCACCCTAATGCCACAAAAAAAGAAAACTACAGGCTAATATCACTGATTAACATAGATGCAAAAATCCTTAACAAAATTCTAGCAAACAGAATCCAACAACATATTAAAAAGATCATACACCACGACCAAGTGGGCTTTATCCCAGGGATGCAAGGATTCTTCAACATTCACAAATCAATCAATGTTATACACCACATTAGCAAATTGAAAGATAAAAACCATATGATTATCTCAATAGATGCAGAGAAAGCCTTTGACAAAATTCAACATCTATTTATGATTAAAAAAAACCCTCCAGAAAGCAGGCATAGAAGGAACATACCTCAACATAATAAAAGCCATATATGATAAACCCATAGCATACATTATCCTCAATGGTGAAAAATTGAAAGCATTTACCCCAAAGTCAGGAACAAGACAAGTGTGCCCACTCTCACCACTACTATTCAACATAGTTTTGGAACTTTTATCCACAGCAATCAGAGAAGAAAAAGAAAAGGGAATCAAGATTGGAAAAAGAAGTAAAACTCTCACTGTTTGCAGATGACATGATCCTCTACATAGAAAACCCTAAAGACACCACTGGAAAATTACTAGAGCTAATCAATTAATATAGTAAAGTTGCATGATATAAAATTAACACAGAGAAATCCCTTGCATTCCTATACACTAACAATGAGAAAACAGAAAGAGAAATTAAGGAAACAATTCCACTCGCCATTGCAATGAAAAGAATAAAATACTTAAGAATAAATCTACCTAAAGAAACAAAAGACCTATATATAGAAAACTATAAAACACTGATGAAAGAAATCAAAGATGACACAAATAGATGGAGAAATATACCATGTTCATGGATTGGAAGAATCAAAAGAGTGAAAATGAGTATACTATCCAAAGCAATCTATAGATTCAATGCAATCCCTATCAAGCTACTAACGGTATTTTTCAGAGAACTAGAATAAATAATTTCACAATTTGTATGGAAACACAGAAAACCTCAAATAGCCAAAGCAATCTTGAGAAAGAAGAATGGAACTGGAGGAATCAACCTGCCTGACTTTAGACTATACTACAAAGCTACAGTCATCAAGACAGTATTGTACTGGCAGAAAGACAGAAATATAGATCAATGGAACAAAATAGAAAGCCCAGAGATAAATCCATGCACCTATGGACACCTTATCTTTGACAAACGAGGCAAGAATATACAATGGAGAAAAGACAATCTCTTTAACAAGTGGTTCTGGGAAAACTTGTCAACCACTTGTAAAAGAATGAAATTAGAACACTTTCTAACACCATACACAAATGGATTAAAGATCTAAATGTAAGATCAGATACTATGAAACTACTAGTGGAAAACATAGGTTAAACACTCTCCGACATAAATCATAGCAAGATTCTTTATGACTCACCTCCCAGAGTAATGGGAAAAAAGCAAAAATAAACAAATGGGACCTAGTTAAACTTAAAAGCTTTTGCACAATGAAGGAAACTATAAGCAAGGTGAAAAGACAACCTTCAGAATGGGAGAAAATAATGGGAAACAAAGCAACTGACAAAGGATTAATCTTAAAAATATACAAGCAGGTCCTGTAGCTCAATTCCAGAAAAATAAACGACCCAATCAAGAAATGGGCCAAAGAATTAAACAGACATTTCTCCAGAGGGAGGCAATTAAGAGAGTGGAGGAATAGGACGGGGAGACCACTTTCTCCCCCACAAATTCATCCAAAGATCACTTGAATGCTGAGCAAACTCCAGACATTTCTCCAAAGAAGATATACAGATGGCTAACAAACAAATGAAAAGATGCTCAACATCACTCATTATCAGAGAAATGCAAATCAAAACCACAATGAGGTACCATCTCATGCCAGTCAGAATGGCTGCTATCAAAAAGTCTACAAACAATAAATGCTGGGGAGGGTGTGGAGAAAAGGGAACCCTCTTACACTGTTGGTGGGAATGCAAACTAGTACAGCCAGTATGCAGAACAGTGTGAATATTCCTTAAAAAACTGGAAACAGAATGGCCATATGACCCAGCAATCCCACTGCTGGGCATACACACTGAGGAAACCAGAATTGAAAGAGACATGTATACCCCAATGTTCATTGCTGAACGTTTACAATAGCCAGGACATAGAAGCAACCTAGATGTCCCTCAGCAGACAAATGGATAAGAAAGCTGTGGTAGATATACACAATGGAATATAACTCAGCTATTAAAAAGAATACATTTAAATCAGTTCTAATGAGGTGGATGAAACTGGAGCCTATTATACAGAGTGAAGTAAGTCAGAAAGAAAAACACCAACACAGTATATTGACACATATATATGGAATCTAGAAAGAAGGTAACAATGACCCTGTATGCGAGACAGCAAAAGAGACAGATACAAAGAACAGACTTTTGGACTCTGTGGGAGAAGGCTAGGTTGGGATGATTTAAGAATAGCATTGAAACATGTATATTATCATATGTGAAATAGATCGGCTGTCCAGGTTTGGTGCATGAGACAGGGTACTCAGGGCTGGTGCACTGGGATGACCCTGAGGGATGGGATAGGGAGGGAGGTGGGAGGGGAGGGGGTTCAGGATGGGGAACATATGTACACCCATGTCTGATTCATGTCAATGTATGGCAAAAGCCACTACAATGTTGTAAAGTAATTAGCCTCCAATTAAAATAAATAAGTTAATTAAAAAAATAAAGGCGGAAACTCCCACTAGTAAGTCAAATATATAGTTAAGGTTGTGGATCAACCACTTAAATAAGCTAGGACAATGAATAAAAGACAAAAATTTTAAAAACAACTGTAAATACAATAAACAGTTGAGGGAGAAATATGAAAATGTAAAATAAGACACAAAAATACAAAATATAGGCAAGGAGAGTAAAAAATGTAGATCATTTAGAGTGTGCTTGAACTTAAGTGATTATCAGGTTAAAACAAGTTGATATAGTTCCATATTTATGAACTCCTTAGTAATAGATACACAAAAACTAGAGAGAAAAGAATACAAGTATACTGCTAAAGAAAAAGATCAAACCAGAAAGAAAGAAACTAAAAGAAGAAAAAAGAAACCAACTAGAACAAGTAACAAAATGACAATAAGTATATATCTGTCAATAATCACTTTAAATGTCAATGGAAAGAATGTTCCAATCAAAAGACAATGGGTGACTGATCAGATTTAAAAAAAAAAAAAAACCAATTATATGCTGCTTACAAGAGACTCACTTCAGTTAAAGACATACTCAGACTGAAAGTGACTTTTTCCATTTTCATGAGGTATCTTTCTTAAAGTTGCTTAATAGCTATCTCAATGCACTCCATACAAAAACAGCAGACAATGCATTTTCTTCAAGTGCACATGGAAGTTTTCCAGGACAGATCGCATACTAGGCCCCCAACCAAGTCAACATATTTAAGAGAACAGAAATTGTATCAAGCATTTTTTCCCAATGATAGTACTATGACAGAAAAGAAATAATATCAAGAAGAATGGGAAAAACAAACATGTGGAAACTAAACAACATGCTGCTAAAAATAATAATAATAATAAAGTAGGTCAGTAAAGCAATCAAAAGAAAATCAGAAAATATCTCAAGACAAATAAAGATAAAAAGACAACTTTCCAAAATCAGGACTCAGCAAAAGGAATTCTAGGAGGAAAGTGTATAGTGATACAGGCCTCCCTCAAGAAATGAGAAAAATCTCAAATAAATGATCTAATTTATCATATGAAGGAATAAGAAAAAGAAAAACAAGTCCAAGTCAGCAGAAGAAAGACAATAAGGAAGAGCAGAGAGGAAAAAAATAAGAGATCTTAAAAACAATGGAAAAAATTAATGAAACCAAGAGCTGTGTTTTTAAAAGATAAACAAAGTTGACAAACCTTTAGCCAGGCTCACCAAGAAGAGATGTAAGACCTAAATAAATAAAATAAGAAATGAAGTGGGAATGCAAACTAGTACAGCCACTATGGAGAACAGTGTGGAGATTCCTTAAAAAACTGGAAATAGAACTGCCATATGACCCAGCAATCCCACTGCTGGGCATACACACCAAGGAAACCAGATCTGAAAGAGACACGTGTACCCCAATGTTCATCACAGCACTGTTTATAATAGACAGGACATGGAAGCAACCTAGATGTCCATCAGCAGACGAATGGATAAGAAAGCTGTGGTACATATACACAATGGAATATTACTCAGTCATTAAAAAGAATTATTTGAATCAGTTCTAATGAGGTGGATGAAACTGGAGCCCATTATACAGAGTGAAGTAAGCCAGAAAGAAAAACACCAATACAGTATACTAACACATATATATGGAATTTAGAATGATGGTAACTATAATCCTATATGCAAGACAGAAAAAGAGACACAGATGTATAGAACAGATTTTTGGACTCTATGGGAGAAGGCGAGGGTGGGATGATCTGAGAGAACAGCATCAAAACATGTATATTATCAAGTGTGAAACAGATCACCAGTCCAGGTTGTATGCATGAGACAAGTGCTCGGGACTGGTGCACTGGGATGACCCAGAGGGACGGGATGGGGAGGGAGGCGGGAGGGGGGTTCAGGATGGGGAACACATGTAAATCCATGGCTGATTCATGTCAATGTATGACAAAAACCACTACAATATTGTAAAGTAATTAGCCTCCAACTAATAAAAATAATTGGAAAAAAAAAGAAATGAAAAATAACAACTGATATCATAGAGATATAAAAAATGATAAGAGATTACTACGAACAATTTTATGCCAATAAATTGGACAACCTAGAAGAAATGGGCAAGTTTCTAGAAACATACAGCCTACTGAGGTTAAATCAAGAAGAAACAAACAATTTGAGCAGACTAATCACTAGAAATGAAATTGAATTTGTAATATAAGAACTCTCAGCAAATAATAGTCCAGTACCAGGAAGCTTGACATGGGAATTCTACCACACAGATAAAGAAGAGCTAATACCTAATCTTCTCAAACTATGCCAAAAATTGAAGAGGGCAGAACACTACCAAATTCATCCTACAAAGCCATGATTACCCTGATACCAAAATCAGACAGACACTACAAAGAGAAAATTATAGGTTAGGTGCAAAGAAGCAACAAAATATTGGCAAACTGAATTCAACAATAGATAAAATGTCACACAACATGATAAAGCAGGATTTAGTCACAACATGTAAGCACAGTTCAATATCTGCAAATCAATGTGAGATACCACATTAACAAAAGGAAAGAATAAAAATCACATGATCATCTCAATAAGAGCCTTTACAAAATTCAACCTCCATTCATCTTAAAAACTCGCATCAGAGTGGATTTAGAGGGAAAATATCTCAACATAATCAAGGCTATTTATGACAAGTGCTTCCTTGGTGGCTCACACGGTAAGGAATCTGTCTGCATTGCAGGAGACCCAGGTTGATCCCTGGGTGGGGAAGATACCCTGGAGAAGGGAATAGCAACCCACTCCAGTATTATTGCCTGGAGAATTCCATGGAGAGAGGAGCCTGGTGGGTTATAGTTCATGGGGTTGCAGAGTTGGACACGACTGAGTGACTAACACACATTCATATACATGCACAGCTAACATCATACTCAGTGGTGAAAAACTGAAGGCTTTTCCTTTAAGATCAGGAACAGGACAGACATGTACACTCTCACCACTTATATTTATCATAATATTGACAATCCTAGCCACAGCAATCAGACACATACACACACATACAAAGAAATAAAAGGCATCCAAATTGGAAGGGAAGAAGTAAAAGTCACTATTTGCAGATGGCATGTAACTGTTTATAGAAAACCCTAAACGTGAAAGTGTTAGTCGCTCAGTCGAGTCCAACTCTTCTCGATCTATGGACTGTAGCCAGCCAGGCTCCTCCGTCCATGGGATTTCCTAGGCAAGAATACCGGAGCGGGTAGTCATTCCTTTCTCCGGAGGATCTTCTCGATCCCGGGATCGAACCCAGGTCTCCTGCACAGAGAACTCGAAGGTCTCCACTAAAAAAACTATTAGAATAAATGAACTCCGTAAAGTTGTGGGATACAATTATAATACAGAAATCTGTTGCTTTTACTTACATAATAATTATCTACAAGAAAATGAAAGCAAGAAAACAATCTTATTTAAAATTGCATCAAAAAGAATAGATCTAGAAATAAATTCAACCAAGAAGTTGAAAAGACTGAAAACTACATGACATTGATGAAGGAATTTGAAAATGATACAAAGTAGTGGAAAGACATCCCATGTTTATGGGTTGGAAGAATTAACATTGTTAAAATGCCCATACTAAGCAAAGCTCTCTACAGGAAATCCCCTACATACATACATACATACAGTAAATCCCCTACATACAAGTTGTGAACTTTCAAAGATGCAAACTTGTGTTCATTTGTCCAATCATATAAGTTAGCTCACATGTCTGGTGTACACTGTCATGTGCATGCATCCTCTACAGGTGATTATGCATTTGTGTATTTCACTGTACAGTACTATATAGAGTACAGTGGTACAGTATCTTTATTTCAAGTCTGGGATGCCTGGAAGCAGTATAAAAGCAGTGATGATGTAGTTGGTACTGCTATTAGCCCCTATTTGCAAGCTGTTGTACTATATTACTGTACTTTTCAAAGTACTGTAAGATTAAAAAATGTTTTATTTTTTGTGTTTTACGTATTACTTGTGTGAAAATTATTATAAATCTATTATAGTACAGTACTATATAGCCAATTGTGTTAGTTGGGTACCAAGGCTAACTTTGTTGGGCTTATGAACAAATTGGACTTACAAACATGCTCTCAGAGTGGAATCTGTTCATATATAGAGGACTTAGTGTACATATTTAATGCAATCTCTGTCAAAGTACCCATGACATTTTTCATAGAGCTAGAAGAAATAATCTTAAAATTGAAATAAATCAAAAAAGATCCCAGATAGCAAAAATAAATCTTGATAAAAAAGAATAAAGCTGGACGTATCACACTCCCTGACTTCAGAATATAGTATGAATGTACAGTTATCAAAATAGGGTGGTACTGGCACAAAAACAGGCACATAGATCAATGGAGCAGAGTAAAGAGCCCCAAAATAAACCCACACAGTTACAGTTAAGAAATCTATGACAAAGAAGGCAAGAATATACAGTGGAGAAAAGACATTCTCTTTACTAAGTGGTAATGGGAAAACATGACAGCTACATGTAAAACAATGAGATTAGAACATCCACTCACATTATGTTTTGGGTTGGCTAAAAAGTTCTTTACAGTTTTTCTGTAGCGTCTTATGGAAAAACCCAAATTAATTTTTTGGCCAACCCAATACAAAAATCAACTCAAAATTGTTTAAAGACCTAAATGTAAGACCGGGAACCATAAAAGTCCTAGAAGAAAACATAGGCATAACACTCTTTGACATCACTTCAGGTCAGTAGCTCAGTCGTGCCCAATTCTTTGCGACCCCACAGACTGCAGCACGCCAGGCTTCCCTGTCCAACACCAGCTCCTGGAATTTACTCAAACTCATGTCTATCGAGTCAGTGATGCTATTCAACCATCTTATCCTCTGTCATCCCCTTCTCCTCCTGCCTTCAATCTTTCCCAGCATCAGGGTCTTTTCCAATGAGTCAGTTCTTCGCATCAGGTGGCCAAAGTATTGGAGTTTCAGCTGCAGCATCAGTCCTTCTAATGAATATTCAAGACTGATTTTCATCTTTAGGATTGACTGGTTGGATCTCTTTGCAGTCCAAGGGACTCTCAAGAGTCTTCTCCAACATCACAGTTCAAAAGCATCAATTCTATTTGACATAAATTGTAGCAATATTTTTTTTTTATTTTGGATCTATCTCTTAAGGTAAACAAAAGCAAAAATAAAGAAATAGGCCCTAATTAACTTTAAAAGCTTTTGCACAGCAAAGGAAAACCTCTGACAAAATGACAAGACAACCTACTGACTGGGAGAAAATATCTGCAACATCCCACACATTTTAAACAACTCATACAACTAAATATCAAAAGTAAAACAAAACAAACAAACTGAACAACCCAATCAAAAATGGGCAGAAGACTTGAACAGACATTTGTTTTTCCAAAGAAGACACACACTTGACCAATAGGCACATGAAAATTTGCTCAATATCACTATCAGAGAAATTCAACCACAATGAGGTATTAACTCACACCTGTAAGAATATCTATCATCAAAAGACCTCAAATAACATATGTTGATGGAGATATGGAAGAAAGTAAAGCCTTGTACACAACTGGTGGGAATGTATAAACTGGTACAGCGACTGTGTAAATAGCATGGAGTTAACTAAAAATAGAACTACCATATGATCCAGCATCTTTACTACTTGATATATATCTGAAGAAATGAAAACACTGGTTTGAAAAGATAAATTCACCCCAGTGTTCACAGGAGCATTATTTACAGTAGCCAAGACATGGAAGCAACCTAAGTGTCCATCAGCAGACAAATGGATAAATACAGTGGGTACTCAGGTGAAAAAGAATGAAATTTTGCCATTTGGAACAACATGGGTGGACCTGGTGGGCCTTATGCATAGTGAAATAAGTCAGACAGAGAAAGATAAATATTGTATATTAACACTTACATGTGGAATGTAAAAAATAAAATAAGCTAGTATATATAATAAAATGGAAACATACTCACAGACAGAGAAAAAAACTAGTGGTTACTGGTGGGGAGAGGAAATTGGAGATGGGCAAGATAGGGGTTTGGGATTAAGAGGCAAAAATTACTATGTATAAAATAAATAAGCTACAAAGATACATTGTACAGTATAGGGAATACACCTAATATAACAGCTTTCAAATTAGTATAACCATAATAACATTGAATCACTATGTTGTATCCCTGAAACTAACATAATATTGTAAATCAACTGAACTTCAATAAAAGAAAAAAAAGATTAGTGACTTCAAACAATAAAAAATAATATTGACAATAGATTAATTGTCATCTCAAAGAATGGTGGTAGATGACTGATCAAGATGGAAGTAGGATGGGAAAATGCTTTCCTAAGCCTAGTTCTGTGACTCTTACCAGTCTGTAGAGCTATCTTGAGATGTGGAATAAAAAAAAAAAATCTATTTTTACTATGTTTTTGTTGAATGTTTTCCTCTCAGGAGAGAAAAAATGAGATGAATAAATTTTATAACAGAGCCATATGCTCACTTAAGTTTATGGACAAAGAGAAGTGTGCTGTACCGAAATGGAATAAAGAGGGACCAGGTTCAGATACTGGACTTTTAAGCAACACAGGGAAGTGGCCACTGAGAGGGGAAACAAATAATATAAATCCTGAGGTTATTCCCACCTTACTTCCTAGAGTTTCCAGGTGGTACCTCAGAAAAAATATATAAATATATATATTCATATACATAGGAATGAAGAGCCCAACAACCTTCTTGGGTGAAAAGATAGGGCTAGGATTCCCAGGAAGTAAAGCAGCTACACTGCATTTAAAGAGAGTAGAAAAAGAAAGGGAAGATAGATACATGAAGAAAGCTCCATAAATCGGTAATGTCATTAACTGAGCATTGATCAGTATGTGTAGATGAGGAAACTACCTGAGGCTAAGGAGAAAATCTATGTGAAGGAAGCTAAGGGGAAAAAAAAATCTTTAGAGCTTGTGCATGTCTAGGAATATTTCATGTTCTCATCAGCCAGAAAGAAAAAAAAATCTCATAATTCTTGAGGCATTAGGCAGAGTATTTAAGTTCTGCTTACACCAAAACAAAACTTAAAAGCATGCTTTGAAAGCAAAAGAAACACAGTTGACCCTTTAAAAACACAGAGGTTAGGAGCACCAAAAATCGACATGTCAGCTCTCCATATATGGGGTTCTTCCATATTCACAGTTCTATATCTGCATATTCAACCAATCACAGATGTGGCTGTGTGAGTACTGTAGTACTTACTAGTGGGAAAAAAATAGCCACGTATAAGTCTATCCATGCAGTCCAAACTCATATTATTCAATAGTCAACAGTGTTTTCAAGTAACTTAACTCTATCCCAGAACAAAGTTTAAGAATATTTATAGTAATACCAACATATATAGCACTCAAAAAGTAAAATCCATAGTATATGGCATCCAAAAAGAAAAAAAAAAAAAATTACTTGTATACAAAGAAACAGGAAACTGAAATTAGTAGTGAAGAAAAAAATCAATAAAACAGACCCAGAAATGACATAGATGATGATATTGGTAGACAGGGAATTAAGACAATCAAGAAGGCAGAAAAAGATTGAGCATGTTAAGTAGGGACATAAGATTTCTTTAAAAATTTCAAATCCAATTTCTAGAAATAAATAATACAGTGTCTGAGCTTACCAAATTGTATACTACTGAAGATTAGTAATCTTGAAGATAGAGCAATAGAAGCTATCCAAGATGAACAAGAGATGGGGCAGGGTGGGGGTGGGGAAGAATAGTATATCCATGAGTGGTGGGATAACTTAGGCAGATGTATATAATTAGAATTGCAAGGGGCAGGGAAAAAATAGAAGATACATGGCCTAAAATTTTCCAAATGTGATGAAAACTACAAACCCACAGAACCAAAATTAACAAACCACAGTCACAAAACATTGTTAAAAAACCAACATGAAGGCACATTATTTAAAATTATTTAATTATTTAAAATCACTGACAAATAGAAAATCTTGATCAGATACTATAAAACTCATTAAGGAAAACAGGCAGAACACTCCTAGACATAAATCACAGAAATATATTTTGGGATCCATCTCCAAGAATGAAGGAAATAAAAACAAAAAATAAACAAATTGACCTAATTAAAAGCTTTTGCACAGCAAAGGAAACCATAAACCAAGCAAAAAGACAATCCAAAGAATGGGGGAAAATATTTGCAAACAATGCAATTGACAAGGACTTAATCTCCAAAATATATAAACAGTTCATACACCTATCAAAAAATAGGCAGAAGATCTAACTAGACATTTCTCTGAATAAGATATACAAGTGGCCAATAGGCACAGGAAACAATGCTCAACGTTGCTAATTATTAGAGAAATGCAAATCAAAACTGCAATGATGCATCACCTCACTCTAGTCAGAACGGTCGTCATCAAAAATTCTACATAATAAATACTGGAGAGGGTGTGGAGAAAAAGAAACCCTCCTACACTGTAGATAGGAATGTAGATTGGTATGGCCACTATAGAGAACAGCATAGAGGAGATAGTGAGGACAGGAAGGCCTGGTGTGCTGCAGTTCATGGGGTTGCAGAGAGTCTGACCTGACTTAGCAACCACCACCATATAATTAACTTGTATATCACAAACTTTAAAGCAATCAAACAGAAACCAAAATCAGAATTATAGCTTTGAAATCAACAAAAGCAGAAAGACCAAAAGAAGGCAGAAAAAGAGAAAAAAGGAAACAGAACAGATGGGAAAAGTAGAAAACAATTAGCAAGATGGTAGATTTAAACATGACTGTTAAAATAATCATGTTAAATAAATGGCCTAAACACCCCAAGTAAAAAGTGGGATTATTATATCAGATAAAAAAGCAAGACCCAATTATGTGTTGTTGTATGTTGCAAATGAGAAATTCACTTTGGATATAAAGCAAACTAGGTTAAAAATAAAAGAGATATTATGTCCTAACTCTAACCAAAAGAAAGTTCAAGTGATTATATAAATATCAGGCAAAGTAGATTTTATAGAAAATACTATTTTCCAGAGGTAAAGAGGGCTTTTTCAAAATGACAAAAGGACCAATTAGTCGAGAAGACTTAACAATCCTAGATGTACATGTACCTAATAACAGAGATGGAAAACAAGTGAACAAAACCTGGCAGTATTATAAGGCAAAATATGCAAATTCATGATTAGAGCAAAATATTATATACTCTTCTTTCAAAAATTTATAGAACAAGTAGGCAGAAAATCATTCAGGATATAGTTTTGAACAACACTCTCAACCAACTCTAGCTAATTAAATTTTATAGAACATTCCACTTAAAACAGCTGAATAAATATGCTGTAATTCTTTTCTAGTCTACTTGAACCATTTGTCTAGATAAACCTTAAGCTGGGCCATAAAACAAGTTTCAATAAATTTAAAAGAATCCAAATCATAAAACTCTGTTCTCTGACTAAAAAGGAGTTTAATCAGAAGTTAATAACAAAGATATCTAGATAATCTATAACTATTTGGAAACAAAGCATTTCTAATACCCCTTATTTCAAATAAGAAATCAAAAGGGCAATTAAAAAGTATTTTGAACTGAAAATAAATGGCAACATAATATATCAAAATATGTACAAGACAGCTAAAGTAGCACAGAAATTTATGGCACTAAATATTCATATAGAAAAAAAATGTATCAAAACAATGACTTTAGTTTCCCCTTAAAAAAAATAGAAAATAAAAAAATTAAACTCCATGTAAGCAGAAGAAAGGACATAATAAAGAGTAGAAATCAATTAAATAAAAATGTAGATAAAAATCAATGAAGCCAAAAGCTGGTTCTTTGAGAAATTCAATAAAATGATAAATCTCTAGGTAGAATGACTGTGGAACAAATAGCTACATGTATCAATGTACATGTACATATGTATATAAAAGAGAGAGGGAGATTAAAAATGACCTTTATCAGAAATGAGAGTGCAACATTTGTAAATATTCTACAGATATTAGAGAGATAAGAGAATATTCAGTTCAGTTCAGTCACTCAGTCGTGTCTGACTTTGTGACCCCATGGACTGCAGCACACCAAGCTTCCCTGTCCATCACCAAATCCCGGAGCTTGCTCAAACTCATGTCCATAGAGTCGGTGATGCCATCCAACCATCTCATGAAGAGAGTATTATGAACCACTTAATGAAAACAAATTCAATAACTTTAATGAAATGGACAACTTCATTGAAAGATACAAAATACCTGTTTATTCATGAGGAAATAAATTATTTCTTATAGCCTTATCTGTATAAAATCAATTGAATTTATAGCTAAACACTTCCCACAAAGAAAACTCCAGACCCACATGGCTTTACTAACAAACCCTACCAAATATTTCATGAAGAAAGAGTACCAATAATTGTTGTTGTTAGCTGTTGTTCAGTTGCTCAGTCGTGTCCAACTCTTTGCGACCCCATGGTCTGCAGCATGCTGGGCTTCCCTGTCCAACACCAGCTCCCAGAGCTTACTCAAACTCATGTCCATAGAGTCGGTGATGCCATCCAACCATCTCATCCTCTGTCGCCCCCTTCTCCTTCTGCCCTCAATCTTTTCCAGCATCAGAGTCCTTTCCAATGAGTCAGCTGTTTGCATCAGATGGCCAAAGAATTGTAGCTTCAGCATCAGTCCTTCCGATGAATATTCAGGGTTGATTTCCTTTAGGATTGACTGGTTTGATCTCCTTACTGTCCAATGGACTCTCAAGAGTCTTCTGCAGCACCACAGTTGGAAAGCATCAATTCTGCGGTGCTAAGCCTTCTTTATGGTCCAACTCTTACATCTGTACATAACTACTGGAGAAAACAGTTTTGACTACACAAACCTTTGTTGGCAAGAATACTGGAGTGAGTTGCCATTTCCTCCTCCAGGGGATCTTTGCAACCCAGGGATCAAGCCCGCATCTCTTGCATCGCCTGCATTGGCAGGCAGATTCTTTACCACTGAGCCACCAGGCAAGCCCACTAAAGTGATGTCTCGGCTTTTTAATATGCTGTGATGGTTTGTCATAGCTTTTCTTCCAAGGAGCTAATTTCATGGCTGCAGTCACCATCTGAAGTGCTAGCTTAGCCTGAATTCCCGGAGAAGGCAATGGCACCCCACTCCAGTACGCTTGCCTGGAAAATCCCATGGACGGAGGAGCCTGGTAGGCTGCAGTCCATGGGGTCACTAGGAGTTGGACACGACTGAACGACTTCACTTTCATTTTTCACTTTCATGCATTGGAGAAGGAAATGGAACCCACTCCAGTGTCCTTGCCTGGAGAATTCCAGGGACGGGGGAGCCTGGTGGGCTCCCATCTATGGGGTCGCACAGAGTCGGACACGACTGAAGTGACTTAGCAGCAGCAGCAGCAGCCTGAATTCCATCACTTCTGTTAGCTTTATTCATAGTAATGCTTCCTAAGACCCGCTTTACTTCACACTCCAGGATGTCTGGCTCCAGTGAGTGATCACACCATTATGGTTATCCAGGTCATTAATACCTTTTTGTATAATTCTTCTGTGTATTCTTGCCACCTCTCCTCAATATGTTGTTCTCTTGGGTCCATATCTTTCTCTCCTTTATTGTGTCCATCTTTGCATGAAATGTTCCTTTGATATCCTTCAATTTTCTTGAAGAGATCTTTAATCTTTCCCATTCTATTGTTTTCTTCTACTTATTTGCATTGTTCACTTCAGAAGACTTTCTTGTTTCTCCTTAATATTCTTTGGAACTCTGCATTCAGATGGATATATCTTTCCTTTTCTCCTTTGCCCCTCACTTCTGTTCTTCCCTCAGCTATTTGTAAGGCCTCCTCAGACAAGCATTTAGCCTTCTTTTTTCCCTCTTGGGAATGGTTTTGGTCATGGCCTTCTGTAAAATTTTATGAACTGCCATCCATAGTTTTTCAGGTACTCTATTAGATCTAATCCCTTGAATATGTCACTTCTACTGTATAATTATAAGGAATCTGATTTAGGTCAAACCTGAATGGCATAATGGTTTTCCCTACTTTCTTAAATTTAAGTCTGAATTTTGCAATAAGGAGCTCATGATCCTAGCCCCAGTCAGTTCCCCATCTTGTTTTTGCTGACTGTATAGAGTATCAATAATATATTATACAAAATCCTCTATGAAAGTAAAGAGGAGGGCATACTTTCCCATTCCAACCCACAGAATGGGTAATTTTGTGAAGCCAATATTATCATGATCCCAATACAACAGTAGACATTACTAAAAAAGGAAACTACAAACTAATACCCATGTGAACATAAATGTAAAAATTATTGACAACATTTTAGCAAATCAAACCCTGTAATATGTAAACATGATAATACATCATAATCAAATGAGCTTCATCCATGAAATGCTAGATTACCTTAACATTGAAAAATAAATCTAGGGAACTTACTTTTACAGCTCTGACACATAAAGAGCTTGGAAGTAAGCATTCTTGTCTTTTCAAGAAGAAGAAGCTGAACCAATAGAAAATTAATGACTTTTCTTAGATCAATCAGAGAATCAAGTTCTCAGGGCAAAGTGCATCCTGAAATCTGGAGAGACAGGTTGAATGTAGAGAATCACAGCTGAGACTAGCCTGGATGGAGCAGTTGCTGCTGGTACAGACTGCTTACAAACTGGTTACAGTTCTTATAACCTGGTAAGAACACTTAAATAGTCTTTGATGAATTGCTGGAGGCAAAGTGTGGTCTAGTATGATGAGAGTGGGAAACTTCTGAGGGCAGCAGAAGAGCTATACTTTTGTTGATTTTACTTGGACATAATCAGATACTCATGGTAAAGAGCCATGAAAACCCTCAGGTTTCTGTCATGGAAGGGGAAAAGGACTAGAAAATTCTCTATTAGAAAGACCACCTCAATGAGGGGAAAGAATACCAGAACCTTATCTGAGGTTAGGAAATAAAAATTATTCAACGCCAACCACCTGTAAGCCTTTCCATCTCACTTAAGAAAAAGAAAAAGTGAGAAAATACTTGTGACAATCATCCAGTGACACAGGCCCAGTTAAAAACTGAAGATTATAGACTGTTTCCCTGTCTCCCATACCCTACCATAACAACAGGCCTCCAGTATAATAATAGTGGATTAGAATGAAAGAGTTCCAAGGCTCAGACTCTATTTAAGAGAGAGTTTTTAGGGAAGTGCAAAGACAAAAAACAAGAACACCAGAAGAAATAAAATCTCTGGCATCTCATAGAGAATAGATTTGTGGTTGCCAGTGGAGGAGGCGGGGTAGGGTATGGACAAAGTGGGAGTCTGGGGTTAGCAGACAAAAGCTATTATAAAATAGAATGAATAAACAAGGTCCTACTGTATAGCACAGGGATATGCATTTAATATCCTGAGATAAACCATAATGGAAAAAATATTTTTAAGTATATATGATTCCTTAATGAGCTAATAGATAACTGTTCAGAGTAATAATAGTAACAGTGTATTGGGCCATCATACAATATAGATAAGTGGAATAAATGACAGTAATGATATAAATATAGGAAATTCAGGACACTTGGGGGCTGATCTAGTAAAAAATATGACCATGAAAGGCAATAGCATATATAAGCTTTGATGGGTGACACCTTGAAAGGTCTGAATATGAAGAAACTCCTTATATAGCAGTCTCTAAATGTCTAAAAATCTGCCTGTTTGGTCTATTATTAAGATAACTGAATATGTAAAAAATGGGAACATATGAACTTTTAGGCTAATGAATCTCAGCAAGCAGTGAAAGAATAAATTTAGAGGCCAATTCACAAAGGCCATCTTTGACTGATTTAAATAAGAGTGAGAAATAGAAGGGAGGGATTGGGAATGCTTTATTAAAAGGTGTGTATATATATATATATATGTCCTACCTATGAAGTGATGTACTGTTTTTTAAGAGTGATCATACATGATTTGTAAATATATGTAGCAAACTCAAGGGTAGCCACTAATTAAAAAAAAAATACATATATATATATACAGTTGATACGCCAAAAGAGAGAAGATGGATTCATATAATATGCTCAACTAAAGTCAGAAAAGGCAAAAAATTAGGAGAAGAAAGAGCAAGTATAGCAAATAGAAAACAGTTATAAATGTGGTAAATACTGAACCAATGATATCAATAATAACTAAATATGAATGGTATATACATGCATTAAATGGCAGAGATTAGAGTGGATTACCCAGTTGTGGCTGTGACGGCTGATGGAAGTAAAGTCCAATGCTATAAAGAGCAATATTGCATAGGAACCTGGAATGTTAGGTCCATGAATCAAGGCAAATTGGAAGTGGTCAAACAGGAGATGGCAAGAGTGAA